>NW_019943830.1:88788-102192 GCF_002910315.2 Salvelinus sp. IW2-2015
ATCTCTACAATTTTAAACTATCTCTAGTTTAAACTAATGGATTTCGATGGGGATTGATTATCTCAACAACTTAAACATCTCTAGTTTAAACAATGGATTTCGATGGGATTGATTCATCTCAACAACTTAAACTATCTCTAGTTTAAACTAATGGAATTCGATGGGGATTGATTATCTAACAACTTAAACTGTGGTAGCCATGCTGGTTAAGTGTCCATGAATTCTAAGTAAATCACATACAGTGTCAACAGCGAAGCATCCCCACACCATCACACCTCCCTCCATGCTTCACGTTGGAATATACATGCAAGATCATCCGTTCATCTACTCTGCATCTCACAAAGACACGGCGGTTGGAACCAAAAATCTCAAATTGGACTCCACAGACCAAAGGATAGATTTCCACCTGTCTAATGCCCATTGCTCGTGTTTCATGGCCCAAGCAATGTTTTCTTCTTATTGGTATCCTTAGTAGTGGTTTATTTGCAGCAATTCGACCATGAAGCCTGATTCACACAGTCTCCTCTGAACAGTTGATTTTGAGATGTGTCTGTTACTTGAACTCCGTGAAAATGATTTGGGCTGCAATTTCTGAGGCTGGTAACTCTAATGAACATATCCTCTGCAGCAGAGGTAACTCTGGGTCTTCCATTCCTGTGGCGGGTCTCATGAGAGCCAGTTTCATCATAGCGCTTGATGCGTTTTTGCGACTGCGCTTGAAGAAACTTTCAAAGTTCTTGACATTTTCCTGATTGACTGACATTCGTGTCTTAAAGTAATGATGGACTGTCATTCTCATTGCTTATTTGAGCTGTTCTTGCCATAAATGGACTTGGTCTTTTACCAAATAGGTCTATATCCGTATACCCCCCCCCCCCCCTACCTTGTCACAAAACAACTTTGGCTCAAAAGCATTAAGAAGGAAAGAATTCCACAAATTAACTTTTTAACAAGGCACACTTTTAATCGAAAGGATCAGGATTCCAGGTGACTACCTCATGAAGCTGGTTGAGAGAATGCCAAGAGTGTGCAAAGCTGTCATCAGACAAAGGATACCTAATTAAGAATCCAAATATAAATATATTTTGATTTGTTAAAAAAAAAAGGTTGTTTACTACATGGTTCCATATGTGTTATTTCAGAGTTTTGACGTCTTCACTATTATTCTACAATGTAGAAACAGTAAAAATAAAGAAAAACCCTTGAATAAATAGGTGTGTCCAAACGTTTGTTATGTATCCAATTCCCTGTGTGAAAAGTAATTGCGCGCCCTTACACTTCAATAACTGGTTAGATGCTCACATTTAGCCTGCAAGGAACACCACCCCATTCCCACCTTCCTCCCACTCACCCCCCCCCCCCCCCCCCCCCCCCCCCCCCCAGTCTCTGATAGCATCACTCAGCTCCCAGATGTCGTATGTTTAAATGCTAATTCAGGAACAGGCAGACAGGGACTCCATTATTGTTATAGGAGAAAAACGCACACACACGTGCGCACGCGCACACACAGTACACACACACACACACACACACACACATGTTACACACACACACACACACACACAGCAGGATATGCAATACAACTGGAACCATTCACCCCGGCTGTCAATCACCAAAATTAAGTGTGTTATTTCACCATGGTTACGACGCCCCACCTGAGAGAGAGGGGAGGGGAGGGAGGGAGGAGGAGGGCAGGGGAGGTAAGGTAAGTACAAAGTAAAAGACGAGAAGAAAATGGGGGGTCATGTGATAAAAGGTACAAAGGAGACAAGAACAGAAAGAAGAACAAAACAGTAGAGTAGGAATGAAAGAGGAGGGGGAATCACAGAGAAGAGCTGGCCTGTGCATGTGAGGACATGATCAGTTGTCCTGCTCAGCAGGACTCAGAAGGATGGGCGAGCAGAGACACGGATGTTAGCTAGTTAATGACTCAGATACTGGTGTTAGCTAGTTAATGACTCAGACACGGATGATTGTCTTAGCTAGTAATGACTCAGATACTGGTTTAGCAAGTTAATGACTCAGACACGTGATGTATGCTAGTTAATGACTCAGACCAGTGATTGTAGCTTAGCTAGTTAATGACTCAGATACTGGGGTTAGCTAGTTAATGGACTAGACACTGTATAGTAGCTAGTTGAATGACTCAGACCACTGATGTTTTAGCGTAAGTAATGACTCAGAAACTGAGTGCGTTTACTGACTTGAATGACTCAGTACGACGCGATGTTAGCTAGTTAATACTCAGACACGATGTTAGCTTAGCTAGTTAATGACTCAGACACTGATGTTAGCTAGTTAATGACTCAGACACGGATGTTAGCTAGTTAATGACTCAGACACAGATGTTAGACTAGTTAATGACTGTCTCTGTGTCTGTCTGTGGTCTGTCTTTGTCAGGTCTCTGTCGGGTCTCTGGCCTCTGTGTGTCTCTGGCTCCGTGTCCTCGTGTGTCGTGTCCTTTGTCTTGTCTCTGTCTGTGTTCTTGTCTCTATGTCTGTGTCGGTCGGTGCTCTTCTCTGTGTCTGTCTCCGCGCGCCGAGGTGTTAGGTGTTAGTTGTTAGTTGTTAGTTGTTAGGTGGTAGGAGGGAGCCTGTTGGAGGCAAGGGAAGAGATCGCCCGCTGATGGTGGCCTGCGTCTCGCGGCTCAGCGGGTGAGAATTGTGCCTAGGGCTGGCTAGGCTGGTTGCTGATTGCTTTGATGTGAAATGATTGTGTTTTAACGGCCTCTGGGGTCCACAGACCACAGGCAACGCTCTCTGACTGACTCTCTGCCTGCCTCTCTGCCTGCATCTCTGCTTCTCTGACCCTCTCTCCATCACACRGCCATCTCTGGCTCTGCCTGGGTGGGTGAGTTAGCCAGCCCTGTTCCCCGCTCCCCAGAGCACTCAAGCCCCATTTCCATTGGCACTTTGAAGTCAATCCAGGTTGGGCTGGCCTTGGTGGGCTAACTCAAATTGTGTTTCCACAGCTTCCAGAACTTAGAAATGATGTTGCTAGGTAGCCAATATGTGACTGCATTTGGCTTCTCTAATGTTGCTAGCTTGCTAGCTAGCAAAATGTTGAAAAATTGTATTCACCCTAACCATGCTGTAACTACTGTTACCCCATAATCCTGCCAGTGCCAGCCAGACTCAGAGCCATGATTTTAGCTTGCTGACGTTAGCTAGTTAGCTAAACTGTTAGCATCGTCACTAGCATATCATGGCAGATAGCCAGCTTAGTTCCTACCTTGCATGCCATCACATTGCCTATTAGCTAGCTTGCTAGCTAACCAAGTCAACCAGATGACAGGTATGATATGATGTAGCTTGCTAGCTAACCAAGTCAACCAGATGACAGGTATGATATGATGTAGCTAGCTAGCTAACCAAGCCAACCAGATGACAGGTATGATATGATGTAGCTAGCTAGCTAGTGAGCTTTCAATACATCCTGGCAAAGCTAAAATTCCTGCTAGCTCACTTTAACGAGCTAGATAGTTTGTTTTTACTCTGATGTTGCTAGGTAACGTTAGGTCTCTAGCATTCAAGGGCTGACTGTTCTCATAAATGTTTATTGGGTAGTGCAAAAATGAACGAAGGATCCAGCTATGGTGATGATTGGTGTCATGTCTGACTACTGCAACACTGCCCAGACGAGGTACTTGTGCTTGTAACAGCAACACGCCCAGATGAGGTACTTGTGCGTGTAACAGCAACACGCCCAGACGAGGTACTTGTGCTTGTAACAGCAACACGCCCAGACGAGGTACTTGTGCTTGTAACAGCAACACGCCCAGACGAGGTACTTGTGCTTGTAACAGCAACACGCNCTTGTGCTTGTAACAGCAACACGATCAGACGAGGTACTTGTGCTTGTAACAGCAACACGCCCAGACGAGGTACTTGTGCTTGTAACAGCAACACGCCCAGATGAGGTACTTGTGCGGTAGCTAAACATCCAGTAGTGATCAGCTCATTGTTTACAGAGTAATGACGTCATTAGCCCGCATTTTAATCGAGCTGGCACCAGTTGTGAAACCGGGCTATGCTGTCCCGGGTTTCCCTCGATTTGAGAATTCCATTCGAGCCAGCTCAAATTTTTGCGCTAATTTTAAGTCCCAGTGGAAACGGGGCTTCAGAGTGTGCAGATAAAGAGAGGTGGAGGTGGAGGGGACGCTAAGGAGTGGTAGTGGTGGATGAATAGTGTGGTGGTGGGAGTTGGATCATCATCATCTTCATCATCATCATCACAATTATGTATGTAAGGACAGATCCCACTCTCACTGTACTCATTTCTGAACCCATCTTGTCAATAAGAGTGTCTATGGAGTGTGTAAGAACCGTTAATCAGTAATAAAGACCTACTCCCACACTGTTAAACCAAGTTTTTAGGATCCGCATACATAACTAACCTATTTTCTGGAACACTTTAGAAACACATCAAGACATTTAACATTTCAAAGAAAACGCATCACTGTGTTTAGATTGTAAATACCAGAACATGATTATATGATGTAACACTTTTTAAACACGCAAACACATTTATTCAGCACAGGGTGTTTAGGTTTTAACACTGTAGGGTGCAAAGCTSTATTTTCATGCTTCCCAGCATGCCTTTCGACTGAATGTGAGCAATACCTACCCATGACTGTGTTTGTTAGTGACATAGAGATGGTTGTTCCATTCAAAACCATCCAATTTTGGAGCCTTCAGCAAGTGTCTGCTTAAGTCATAGGTTCATAAATTTGGTGCCGGGGCCCCACATTGGTGCATGTTTTGGTTTTTAGCGGAGCATTGTACAGTGGATTCAAATAATCAAAGCTTGATGATGARWTGGTTATTTGAATCAGCTATGTTGTGCTAGGGCAAAAACCAAAATATTCCCTCATGGAGGTCCCAGGACAAGTTTAGGAGACCCTGGCCTAAGTGAATGTGTTTAAAAGAAACCCTTTTATGACCACATCATATACTGTACATTTCATAAAGGCCATTATTTATGACCTAGTTATCCTGAACATTAGAGTCAAAAAATCCTGGCTCATGGGCCACATCAGACCTGCAAGTCACAATACGCTGGTTCGTGAAGTAATAAAATATATATAAAAAACATTTGATAAAATATAGATTTTGGCTGTTAACACTAAAGCCCATAGAACGCATTGAATAACACATTCATAAATGGCAAATAGGACAGTCAAAAAATTCATGATAAGTGTCTGTCCTAAATCTCGGAAATATAAAAAAAAACTCAGGAAATAATTACATATATTTTTGACATACTTAACCGCTATTTTTGAGTAGGCGCAAAAACTACCTTCAAACTTCCATTTGTTTTTCTGAACCGGTACCAGTTACCTTCAGATGGGTCGTGAACTAAAACGGAGAACACCATCAAGTTTGTGAGCGTCTCCCCTTTCCATAAAGGTGTCATAATAGTTCTACGTCAAACTGAAACTCCAGGCGTTTCTTGAGAAGACACATTTTTTCTGTATGTCTCATGGTCTGACAAACAGCACTCTAGCTTTGCCACCTTTCACCATAGATGCAGAAGTGTGACACTGGCGGATGCGTTGGGTTGATTATCTCTAACAACTTAAACTATCTCTAGTTTAAACTAATGGATTTCGATGGGGATTGATCATCTCTAACAACTTAAACTATCTCTAGTTTAAACTAATGGATTTCGATGGGGATTGATTATCTCTAACAACTTAAACTATCTCTAGTTTAAACTAATGGATNACTATCTCTAGTTTAAACTAATGGATTTCGATGGGGATTGATTATCTCTAACAACTTAAACTATCTCTAGTTTAAACTAATGGATTTCGATGGGGGTTGATCATCTCTAACAACTTAAACAATCTCTAGTTTAAACTAATGGATTTCGATGGGGATTTTTGTTGTTGTTGTGTAACGTACTGTAGATTGACATACTGGTTTTAAAAACAAGACTAACTAAACCATCTAAACTGGAACAGATTGGATTATTTTAGAAAAATGTCAGTTAATTATCTTTGTATAGTATAATATCAATTAATCATTTAATAGTGCATGAGGAAACATAGATATTAAAACAAACTATATTAAAAATCTACCTGCAAAAAAGCATTGTGGGAAATATGATAATAAGGCCCCGCCCATGTGTTTTTCACTCAGAGTTAAGGGAAATCAAATTAAATCAGTCGAGTAACAACAACCCCAAACGATTGACACAATTTCTTAAATCAAATGTCCTGCTCAGTTGTGCTGAAATGTAGGGAAGGTGACAGAAATTCCTCTGATCTGTATAAAAGGCATGGGAAGTCAAATGTTTTATTTAACTAGGCAAGTCAGTGAAGAATAAATTATTATTTACGACCTCCTACAACAGAACAGTGGGTTAACTGCCTTGTTCAGGGGCAGAACAACAGATTTTTTTACCTTTTCAGTTTAGGGATTTGATTCAGAAACCTTTAGCTAACTAGCCCAACACTCTATCCACTAGGCTACCTGCCGCCCCAAATACAGTGCCTTCAAAAAGTATACCGACCCCTTGACTTTTTCCACATTTTGTTACGTTACAGCCTTATTCTAAAATTCATGAAGTAAAAGAAAATCTTCAGCAATTTACACACAATACCCTATAGTGACAAAGCGAAAGCAGGCTTTTGGAATTAAAAAAACAGAAATACCTTATTTACATAAGTACTCAGACCGTTTGCTATGAGACTTGAAATTTAGCTCATGTGCATCCTGTTTCAATTGAGCATCCTTGAGCTGTATGTGAAACTTGGTTGGAGTCCACCTGTGGTAAATTCAGTTGATTGGACATGATTTGAAAAGGCACACACCTGTCTAAATAAGGTTCCACAGTTGACAATGCATGTCAGAGCAAAAACCAACCTATGAGGTCGAAGGAATTGTCCGTAGAGCTCCGAGACAGGATTGTATCGATGTAGAGATCTCGGGAAAGGTACCAGAAAATGTTTGCAGCATTGAAGGTTTCCAAGAACACAGTGGCCTYSATCATTCTTAATAAGGATCGGACCCTTTTTTTTCAATTTTTGCCTAAGATGACATACCCAAATCTAACTGCCTGTAGATCAGGCCCTGAAGCAAGGATATGCATTTTCTTGGTACCATTTGAAAGGAAACACTTTGARGTTTGTGGACATGGCAAAGGAATGTAGGATCTGTTAAAAGATAATACAAAGAAAAAACSAACCGTTTTCTTGTATTTTTTTGTACCATCGTCTTTGAAATGCAAGAGAAAGGCCATAATGTATTATTCCAGCCCAGGTGCAATTTTGATATTGGCCACCAGATGGCAGCAGTGGTTGTGCAAAGTTTTACCTGATCCAATGAAACATTGCATTTCTGTTCAAAATGTTGTATCAAGACTGCCCAAATGTGCCTAATTTGTTTATTAATAACTTTTCATGTTCAAAACTGTACTCTCTCCTCAAACAATAGCGTTGCATTCTTTCACTGTAATAGCTACTGTAAACTGGACAGTGCAGTTATATTAACAATAATTTAAGCTTTCTGCCAATATCAGATATGTCTATGTCCTGGGAAATGTTCTTGTTTCTTACAACCTCATGCTAATCGCATTAGCCTATGTTAGTTCAACCGTCCCGCAGGGGACCCACCAATCCTGAAGAAGTTTTAAATTAAAGAATTTTGGAACCACCAAGACTCTTCCTAGAGCTGTCCGCCCGGCCAAACTGAGCAATCGGCGGAGAAGGGCCTTGGTCAGAGAGGTGACCAAGAACCCGATGGTCACTCTGCCAGARCTCTAGAGTTCCTCTGTGGAGATGGGAGAACCTTCCAGAAGGACAACCATCTCTGCAGCACTCCACCAATCAGGTCTTTATGGAAGAGTGGCCAGATGGAAGCCACTCCTCAGTAAAAGGCACATGACAGCCCACTTGGAGTTTGCCAAAAGGCACCTATAGACCCAGACCATGAGAAGCAGGATTCTCTGGTCTGATGAAACCAAGATTTAACTCTTTGGCCTGAATGCCAAGAGTCACATCTGGAGGAAACCTGGCACCATCCCTACAGTGAAGCATGGTGGTGGCAGCATCATGCTGTGGGGATGTTTTTCAGCTGTATGAGCTGGGAGACTAGTCAGGATCGAGGCAAAGATGAAAGGAGCAAAGTCAAGAAAATCTGCTCCAGAGTGCTCAGGATCTCAGACTGGGGTGAAGGTTTATCTTCCAACAGGACAACGACCCTAAGCACACAGCCAAGACAATGCAGGAGTGGCTTTGGGACAAGTCTCTGAATGTCCTGGAGTGGCCCAGCCAGAGCCCGGACTTGAACCCAATCGAACATCTCTGGAGACACCTGAAAATAGCTGTGCAGCAACGCTCCCCATCCAACCTGACAGAGCTTGAGAGGATCTGCAGAGAAGAATGGGAGAAACTCCCTAAATACAGGTGTGCCAAGCTTGTACCATCATACCCAAAAAGACCCGAGGCTGTAATCACTGCCAAGGGTGCTTCAACAAAGTACTGAGTAAAGGGTCTGAATAGTTACGTAAATGTTATATTTCTGTTGTTGTTGTTTTTTTTAAACAAATTTGCTAACATTTCTAAAAACCTGTTTTTGCCCTGTCATTATGGGGTATTGTGAGTAGATTGACGAGGACTTAAAAATATATATACATATTTTAGAATAAGGCTGTAACGTATAAAAAAAAGGGTCTGAATATTTTTCCGAATGCACTGTACCCTTCTAATGTTTAAATGCACTCTAAACATAATGATGGGAAAGTCAAAACTATTGTTTACAGGTGTTCTATAGATTGGAAACTGACTGGAAAAAGCAAACTATCATATTTAATCTTGA
This sequence comes from Salvelinus sp. IW2-2015, assembly GCF_002910315.2. Classification (NCBI taxonomy): domain Eukaryota; kingdom Metazoa; phylum Chordata; class Actinopteri; order Salmoniformes; family Salmonidae; genus Salvelinus; species Salvelinus sp. IW2-2015. The sequence continues at coordinate 97,611 of NW_019943830.1, forward strand.
ATTACAAACACTTGTTTTTCAAGATGACAACACTTAATTGGCAAAGCATTTTCCAACGTCCTCAGAACATGGACAGATGTCCAATTGCGAAGTCAATCTTGAGTGATCTGGCTAGCACACACACACATACACAGCATGGGTACACACTATGTGCCATTTGGGAGTGAAATAGGACCACTCAGCAGTGTTGGGGAAGGTACTCAGTTTACCAAGCTACCAATCACTTCACACTGGAAGAAATTAAGCTACACTAAAGTTACACTAGCTACTAGTTTACTGAACTAAAGTTACTTTGAAAAAAAGTAGTTTACTACATCCAAACTATTTCAATTATTTAATTTACGTTTGAAATGTCATTGACTACAAATTGCAAGAACGTATCCTTCCGGAGTCAGAATTAGGAAGGAAATTCTTGTCTACTTCCTTTAAAGTTTCAGAAGTCGTCGACATGGCAAAAAAGGTCATTAACTAGTGAAAACGAGTTCAACTACCACCGAGCTACTGCTAAATGTAGTGAAATGACTAGTTGTACAGCATGTAGTTCCCTACTCCCCAACACTGAACACGAGACTGTCGGAGAATGATGGGGTGTGTGTGAGTGTGTGTGTGTGTGTGAGTGTGTGCGTTCCTGCGTGCAATCACACACATACACACACACAATCAAGTAGATAAATAAAGGTTTAATTAAGTAAAGCTTCTTTTGACTGGGGCTGGTTAAGGTTGAGGAGGGAGGAGGAGGAGGAGAAGGAGGAAGGGAGGAGGGAGGAGGAAGGGAGGAGGGATGAGGAGGAGGAAGGGAGGAGGGAGGAGGAAGGGAGGAGGCATGAGGAGGAGGATAATGTAAACTCGGAGCCAGAGAGATAAAACAGAAGCAATGTCCATTAAAGCCTTAATAAACACAGGTATTCTCTACAGCCCTGCAGCAACCAAACATCAAAACATCATAATGGAACAAAAGTGAATTAAAAACAGAAAACCATTAGGGTTTTGTAATTACAAAAATACATAAAATAATCAATTTAACTAAATTACGTTTTACATTTTTTCCCTAAAGAGCAAAATGTATCTGACAGGCTCTGGCTCAGAATACATTGTTTTTGGTAATTAACAGGAGGAGCTGGTGACATTTACTGTTTTCTGCTGATATACATAGAAACGAGTGAGTCTTATACAGAGGCCTTTCTCTCTCTCCAACCCCCTCTCTCCCCCTCCCTTCCCCATCTCTCTCCCCTCGCTTCCCCCTCTATCTCTCTCCCTCTCTCTCTCCAACCCCCTCTCTCTCCCCTCCCTCCCTTCCCACCTCTCCTTCTCTCTCGTCCAACCCCTCTCCCTCTCTCTCGCCTCTCTCTCTCCCAAGCCCTCTCTCCTCCTCTCTCATCTCTCTCTCTCTCTCTCTCTCTCCAACCCGCTCCCTTCCCCCTCTCTCTCTCTCAACCCCCCTCTCTCTCCCATCCCTTCCCCCTCTTCTCTCTCTCAACCGCCCTCTCTCTCTCTCTCCCCTCACTTACCCCTCTATCCTCTCCCTCTCTCTCTCTCCAACCCCGCTCTTTCTCTCTCCAACCCTCCTCTCTCCTCTCGGCATACGATCCACTCTCTCTCCCCGCTCCCTTCCCCTCTCGTCTCTTCCAACCCCCTCTCCTCCTTCTTCTCGTCTACAAACCCCTCTCTCTCCCTCCCAACCCTCGTCGTCTCCAACCCTCTCCTCTCTCCAACCCCCCTCTTTCTCCCTCCCCCCCTCTCTCGTCTCTCCAACCCCTCTCTTGCCCCTCCTTCCCCGTTCTATATTCTCTCTCGCGCTCTCTCTCCTCTCACCCTCTTCTCTCGACCTCTCTTTCCCCATTCTCTGATCGTTCCACCTCTCTCCAACTCCCTCTCTCTGCTGCTCCAACACCCGCTCTCCTTCTCCGCCACCTGCGCCCGATTCTCTCCGCCTGCTACTCTCTCTCTCATCAACTCCCTCTCTCTCTCTCGCATAGCCTCTCTCCACCTTACCCCCTCTTTCATATGTCATCCATTCAATTTCAAGGGGCTTTATTGGATAGGGAAAAATGTGTGTAACATTGCCAAAGCCAAGTGAGGTAGATAATACAGCAAAGTGAAATAAACAGATACAAATAACAGTAAACATTACAGCATACAGAAAGTTTCAAACAAGAAAGACATTACAATGTCATAATTTTATATAATAACAGTGTGTAACAATGTAGCAGAAGTCGTTAAAGCACTCTAGATCACTGAATAGTATTAAAATAACTATAGCATAAATATTGGGTTTGTTTTACAAATGTGTTTGTTCTTTCACTGGCTTTGCCCTCTTTGTCTTGTGGCAACAGGCACGAAATCTCTTGCTGCTGTTGATTGGCATCAGTCTGTGTGAGAATTTCACCCCAGCAGATATGTGGGAGTTTTATCAAATTGGATTTTGTTTTCAAAATTTCTTTGTGGTCTGTGTAATCTGAGGGAAATATGTCTCTCTAATATGGTCATGACAATGGGCAGGAGGTTAGGAAGTTGCAGCCTCAGTTTCCACCCACTTTCATTTTGTGGGCATGAAGCACAGTAGCCTGTCTTCTCTGTTTGAGAGCCATGTCTGCCTAGCGGCGCTTTCTCAATAAGCAATGCTATGCTCACTGAGTCTGTGAACATAGTCAAAGCTTTCCTTAAAGTTTGGGTCAGTCACAGTGGTCAGTGTATCTGCCACTGTGGTAACTCTCTGTTTAGAGCCAAATAGCCAATTCTAGTTTTGCTCTGTTTTTTGTTAATTCCTTTCCAATGTGTAAGTAATTATCTTTTTGTTTCTACATGATTTGGTTGGCGTCTAATTGTGGCTGTTTTGTCCTGGGGCTCTGTGGTGTGTGTTTTGTGTTTTGTGAACAGAGTCCTAGGACCAAGCTTGCTTAGGGGACTCATTCTCCAGGTTCATCTCTCTGTAGGTGATTGGCTTTGTTATGGTTAAGAGGTTTTGGGAATGCGCTCCTTTTAGGCTGGTTGTAGAATTTAACGCCTTTTTCCTGGATTTTTGATAATTAGTGGGTACGCCTAATTCTGTCTCTGGCATGCATTATTTGGTGTCTAGCGTTGTACCGGAGGATAGTTTTTGGCAGAAGTTCTGCATGCAGAGTCTCAATTTGGTGTTTGTCCCATTTTGGAAATCTTGGTTGGTGAGCGGACCCCAAGACCTCACAACCAATAAAAGTGGCAATGGCGCCTATGACTGATTCAAGTAATTGTTTAGCCAGATCCTAAATGTATGTTGAAATTGATGTTCCTTTTGATGGTCATAGAAATGCCCTTGCTTGCCTTGTCTCTCAGATCGTTCAACAGTCTCTGTGCGAAGCTACTGTGGTGCTGGATGTTTAGGCCCGAGGTAGTGGTAATAGTTTTTTGTGTGTGCGTCTCAGGGGCAGCGGTGTCTAGATGGAAAATTTGTGGTCCTGGCGATGGAACCTTTTTTGGAACACACCATTATTTGGGTCTTACCTGAGATTGTTACTGTGCAGGGGCCCAAGGTCTGAAAGAATCTGTGCAGGAAGATCTAGAGTGTGTGTTGTAGGCCCTCTTGGTTGGTGACAGATAGCACCAGATACAAAGCAAACAGTAGAGCATTCTGACTTCGGATTCTCAGTAGGGTGAGACCGGGTCTGGCAGACTGTTCAATAGCTCGCGCCACATTCATTGATATAGTAGTGTTGAAGAGTGGTGGGGCTTAAGCTGCAATCCCTGTCTCACCCCACGACCCTGTGAGAAGAAATGTGTGTGTGTCTTTTGCCAATTTTAACCCGCACACTTGTTTTGTGTACATGGATTTTTATAATGTCGTATATTTTTACCCCAACACACTTTCCAGTCAATTGTATATAGCAAGACCCTCATGCCAAAGTTGCAGTCGAAGGGCTTTTTTTGGAAACAATCAAAGCATGAGAAAGACTTTGCCCTTTTTTTGGGTTTGTTTGTTGTCAGTTAGGGTGTGGTAGGGTGGAATACATGGTCTGTGTTGTAACGGTTTGGTAAAAGCCAATTTGTGACATTGCTCAGTACATTGTTTTCAATTGAGGATGTATCGAGTCTGCTGTTAATGATAATGCAGAGTATTTTCCCAAGGTTACTGTGACGCATATCCACGGTAGTTTATTGGGGTCAAATTTGTCTCCACTTTTGTGATTGGGGTGAATCGAGTCCTTGGTTCAACAATATTGGGGAAGATCCAGAGCCTAAGGACGATGTTAAAGAGTTTTTAGATATAGCCAATTGGAATTTGTTGTCTGTAATATTTTGATCATTTCATTATAGGAATTACCATCAACACACAGGCCTTTTTGGGTTGGAGGGTTTTATTGTGTCCTGTAACTCATTCCAAGGTAATTTGGAGAATCCAGTGGGTTCTGGTAAGGTCCTTTAATAGTTGATTCGAGGATTTGTATTTGATCATGTATATGTTTTTGCCGTCTTATTCTTGTGTTATAGAGCCAAAAAGATTGGAGAAGTGGGTTTTAACCCCATCACATCTCCGATTTTGGGATAGATAATTCTTAGTGTTGTTGTTTGTTTAGTGTTTTCCAATTTTCCCAGAATTGGTTAGAGT
>NW_019943831.1:0-8220 GCF_002910315.2 Salvelinus sp. IW2-2015
GGCAAAACCAAACGAAAATAGATTCTCAACCAAAACAAGACAGCTATCATTACATTATATTTCTATCAGCAGTGTGATGTTATATTATTACAACAGTGTATAGCATCTGTTATCCTTTATTATCATAATGTTAGTATACTGGCTTGTCATCGATAAAGACAATCTACCAACATAATACACTTTAAACGAAGAAGAGGCGTTACAGACAGTAGTCATGAAGTGCCATTTAGTGCTTTGAAAGGCTGGTCATGGCTCACAACAGCATGCTTCCGGATACTGTAGRCCAGGTATTAAAAATGTGATTCACAATAATAAACAGTCCATTAATATTTTCCAACAGGGCTATACATTTGGGTTAGTTTTTTCCCCCCCTCGCCTGAGTAGCCTCGTTTCACTGTCAAAAATAAAATCAAACCATCTAGTGTTCAGCAAAATAACAAAATGTCAAATACAGGTAGCCTAGTCAAATAATTAACATCCAATCACATTAACCGCTGCTCTCTCACGGTAACTCCACTAACGGTCCGTGTGTAGCCAAACGTAGCTGCTGCTGATGTTGGTATCTGTACTAATGGTGCAAAAGCCATGACAGGGAGACATAGTGGAGTGGTAACGCGTGTGCAAGCAGTTGCTCCCAACGCCACTTGGGTACACTGCAGCATCCACCGGGAGGTTCTTGCTGCCAAGGGAATACCTGACAGCTTGAAAGACGTTTTGGACACTACAGTGAAAATGGTTAACTTAGTTAAAGCAAGGCTCCTGGACTCGTGTATTTTCTGCACTATGCAATGATATGGGCAGCGACCATGTAACGCTTTTACAACATACAGAAGTGAGCTGGTTATCAAGGGGCAAAGTGTTGACACGTTTAGAGAGACAAGCTTAAAGTTTTTACTGACCATAATCACTTCTCTGACCGATTACGAGTTTCTCATATGACTGGCCTATCTGGGAGATGTTTTTTTACTCGCCTGAATGATCTGAATCTAGGATTACAGGGACGCTCCGCAACTATATTCAATGTGCGGGACAAAAGTGAAGCTATGATTAAGAAGTTGGAGCTCTTCTCTGTCTGCATTAACAAGGACAACACACAGGTCTTTCCGTCATTGTATGATTTTTTGTGAGCCAAATGAACTCAAGCTTACGGACAATGTCAAATGTGATATAGCGAAGCACCTGAGTGAGATGGGTGTGCAATTACGCAGGTGTAACCGATGTGAAATGGCTAGCTAGTTAGCGGTGGTGCGCGCTAATAGCGTTTCAATAGGTGACCCGCTCTGAGACCTGAAGTAGTTGTTCCCCTTGCTCTGCAAGGGRCGCTGCTTTTGTGGCGCGATGGGTAACGATGCTTCGTGGGTGACTGTTGTCTTTGTGCAGAGGGTCCCTGGTTCGAGCCCAGGGGCGAGGGGACGGATGAAAGCTTTACTGTTACACAGGTACTTTCCCAAAACGGATGACGCAAACAACTGGATTCGTTATCCCATTCATTGCCTGCCTCCAGTCCACTTACCGATATCTGAACAAGAGAGCCTCATCGAAATTGCAACAAGCTGTTCTGTGAAAATTGAATTTAAATCCGAAGGCACTGCCAGATTTCTGGATTGGGCTCCGCTCAGAGTATCTTGCCTTTGGCAAATCGCGCTGTTAAGACACTGATGCCCTTTGCAACCACGTACCTATGTGAGAGTGGATTCTCGGCCCTCACTAGCATGAGAACTAAATACAGGCACAAACTGTGTGTGGAAAATGATTTAAGACTGAGCCTCTCTCCAATACAACCCAACATTGCAGAGTTATGTGCATCCCCTCAAGCACACCTTTCTCATTAACCTGTGGTGAGTTATACAAATAAGGCTTTATATGTAAGATGGTTAAATAAAGAGCAAAATGATTGATTATTATTTGTGCCCTGGGCCTATAAGAGCTCTTTGTCACTTCCCACAAGCCTGGTTGTGAAAAAAAACACTCATTCTTATGTTAATAAATGTATCGTATAGTGTGTGTGTCAGGCATACAATGATGGCAAAAAACTACACTTGAGTGAGCTGACCCTGGTGCTAGAGGGTGTGCGCAGCTGGAGGTTGAATGTTTAAAGGGGTACGGGACTATGAAAAGTTTGGAGACCACAACCCTAGACCGACTCCAATTTGTATACTGCCCCAACAGATCCACAGATAACGCAATCTCAATCGCACTCCACACTGCCTTTTCCCACCTGGAGAAAAGGAACACCTATGTGAGAATGCTGTTCATTGACTACAGCTCAGCGTTCAACACCATAGCGCCCACGAAGCTCATCACTAAGCTAAGGACCCTGGGACTAAACACCTCCCTCTGCAACTGTATCCTGGACTTCCTGATGGGCCGCCCCCAGGTGATAAGGGCAGGCAACACGTCTGCCATGCTGATCCTCAACACTGGGGCCCCTCATGGGGTGTGTAATTAGTTCCCTCCCGTACTCCCTGTTCATCCACGACTGCGTGGCCAAACACGACTCCAACACCATCATTAAGTTTGCTGACAACAACAGTGGTATGCCTGATCACCGACGATGAGACAGCCTATAGGGAGGTGGTCAGGGAACCGTCAGTGTGGTGCCAAGACAACAACCTCTCCCTCAATGTGAGCAAGACAAAGGAGCTGATTGTGGACTACAGGAAAAGCGGGCTAAACAGGCCCCCATTAACATCAATGGGGCTGTAGTGGAGCGGGTCGAGAGTTTCAAATTCCTTGGCGTCCACATGACCAACGAACTATCAGTGTCCAAACACACCAAGACAGTCGTGAAGAGGGCACTACCAAACCTTTTCCCCCCTCAGGAAACTGAAAAGATTTGGCATGGGTGCCCAGATCCTCAAAAAGTTCTACAGCTGCACCATCAAGAGCATCCTGACTGGTTGCATCGCCGCCTGGTATGGCAACTGCTCGGCATCTGACCGTAAGGTGCTACAGAGGGTAGTGCGTATGGCCCAGTACATCACTGGGGCCAAGCTTCCTGCAATCCAGGACCTATATACTAGGGGGTGTAAGAGGAAAGCCCATAAACTTGTCAGAGACTCCAGTCACCCAGGTCATAGACTGTTCTTCCTGTTCTTTCATCAGTTATAAGGTCCTCAATCAGCTTTCTGAATTGCACATAGCGGCATCAAAACAAATTTAACAACATTTTGAAGATTGTTCCACAAGTAAGGTGCAAGAAAACTAAAAGCTGATGTACCTACTAACTCAGTAGAGAGGACCAAAGGAGTTTCCAGAGTTAACCATCCCGGAGACCGGGTGTGGTAAACAGGTTAGGTACGGTGAGACTTTTTGTAAAAGGGCTTTATAAATGAAAACAGCAATTTATTTACCTACGTGACAGAGGGCCAACCAACTTGCTGGTAGAGAATGCAGTGATGACATCACAGAGGCCAACCAACTTGCTGGTAGGGAATGCAGTGATGACGTCACAGAGGGCCAACCAACTTGCTGGTAGGGAATCCCGTAATAAAGAGCAGTGCGCTATGATAAACTGCATCTAACGGCTTTAATGAAGTGGCAGCTACGTTCATATACAAACCATTCGGAAAGTATTCCGACCCCTTTCATTCTTCCACATTTTGTTACATTAGTCTTATTCTAAAATGGATAAAATCATTTTTTTTTTCATCGTCACTCTACATGTCACTATCCCATAATGACAAAGCAAAAACAGGTTTTTAGAAATTTTTGCAAATTTATTTAAAATAATACATTTACATAAGTATTCAGACCCTTTACTCAGTACTTTGTTGAAGCACCTTTGGCAGCGATTACAGCCTCGAGCCTTCTTGGATATGACGCTACAAGCTTGGCACACCTGTATTTGGGGATTTTCCCCCATTCTTCTCTGCAGATCCTCTCAAGCTCTGTCAGGTTGGATGGGGAGCGTCGCTGCACAGCTATTTTCAGGTCTCTCCAGAGATTTTCGATTGGGTTCAAGTCCGGGCTCTGGCTGGGCCACTCAAGGACATTCAGAGACTTGTCCCGAAGCCACTCCTGGGTTGTCTTGGCTGTGTGCTTAGGGTTTTTGTCCTGTTGGAAGGTGAACCTTTGACCCAGTCTAAGGTCCTGAGCACTCTGGAGCAGGTTTTCATCAAGGATCTCTCTGTACTTTTCTCCGTTCAGCTCTCCCTCAATCCTGACTAGTCTCCCAGTCCCTGCAGCTGAAAAACATCCCCACAGCATGATGCTGCCACCACCATGCTTCACCATAGGGATGGTGATGTGACGCTTGGCATTCATGCCAAAGAGTTCAATCTTGGTTTCATCAGACCAAAGAATCTTTTTTCTCATGGTCTGAGAGTCCTTTAGGTGCCTTTTGGCAAACTCCAAGCGGGCTGTCATGTTTTTTTTACGAGGAGTGGCTTCCGTCTGACCACTGTACCATAAAGGCCTGATTGGATGGGAGTGCTGCAGAGATGGGAAAACCTTCAAGAAGGACAAGCATCTCCACAGACGAACTCTGGAGCTTTGTCAGAGTGACCATCGGGTTCTTGGTCACCTCCCTGACCAAGGCCCTTCTCCCCAAATTGCTAAGTTTGGTCGGTCGGCCAGCTCTAGGAAGAGTCTTGGTGGTTCCAAACTTCTTCCATTTAAGAATGATGGAGGCCACTGTGTTCTTGGGGACCTTCAATGCTGCAGAAATTTTTTGGTACCCTTCCCCAGATCTGTGCCTCGACACAATCCTGTCTCGGAGCTCTACAGACCATTCCTTTGACTTTACGCCTCGTTTTTTGCTCTGACATGCACCGTCTACACCACTATTGTCCTCCGTATCCTCAACAGCTATCTTTTCTCCCTCCTCCTCTTGGACAATTACATTGAAAGCACAGGCAGGCTTCCCTCCAATGGATATTCTCTCATGACTTTTWAGACTTCTTAGCTGAGTGAATCCCTCTCCACACAGAGAGCAGTGGCAAGGTTTCTTCCCTGTATGTACTCTTTTATGTGTTATGCTTCCAGAATGACCGAAGCTRTTCCCACATTTGGTGCAGTGGTAAGGCTTCTCTCCACTATGTACCATCTCATGCCTCYRGAGGTTGACTTTTACACTGAAACTCTTCCCACATGTGGCACTGTGGAATGGTTTCTCTTGAGTGTGTACACTCTGATGATTCTTTAGATTACCTGAGGAACTGAAACTCTTTCCACATTGAGGGCYGGGGTAACTCCCACGACCAGGTAGTCTTGATATACGTGGGTCAACTACAACACTATTTTCCTCCTCTTCCCCCTTTTCCTTATCGATTTCCTTCTCATCSTCTTCCTCCTCTTTGACAATCACATTGAAAGTACAGGTAGGCTTCTCTCCAGTGTGTGATTTCTTATGAGTTTTCAGGTCTCCTGCTCTTCTGAAACACTTCCCACAAAGAGAGCAATGGTAAGGTTTCTCCCATGTATGTAGTCGCTGATGTTCCRTAAGGCTTTCTGAATGATTGAAGCTCTTCCCACATGTGGTGCCGTGGTAAGGCTTCTCTCCACTATGTACTCTCTCATGTCTCTTAAGGTTTACTTTCTCACTGAAACTTTTCCCACATGCGGAGCAGTCAAAAGGTTTTTCTCCAGTGTGTACTCTCTGATGATTCTTTAGAAAAGTTGAGGAACTGAAACACTTTCCACATTGAGGACAGGGGTAACTCCCACAATCAGGTAGTATTGATGCTATGGAACTGGGCTTGTTGACTGAGTCTGGGTTGGGGCTCTCTCCTGTAAGAATATGAACATAGATAGGATAAGAAACAGACAGAGAGAAACAAAGTATTTAAGTTTAATAGGATTCAGTCATTAGGATTAACAGAGTATTGAAAGAAATACTTTGCAAGGGGCTTGTTGCATCACACATAGATAATACAATTGTCAAATTACAATGGTCGGTAGTCATTTTTGTTTTGGCACTCGCCTTCCCTCTTACACATACAGAAGCCTGAGGGGTATACTACAAACCAGAATCAATGAGTTAGCCAMCTAACTRGCCTAAATATTTAGAAATAACAACTWAAAAWAAAWAAAWAAGATATGATAGACATTGTCATGGTCTAATTAACTCAACAACCAAAAACATATCTAAGTTTACATTTATTAATGAACCAGAAAATCAATAGCTATTTCGGGTTGTTTATCAAAGTTAGCTGACTAACTCATTGCTTTGTAGTTTACCTCTCTGAACCAAAGAGGTTGTTAGCCTGAATTTACCCGAGTCCCTGTCATCCTCTCTCTCTTCCTCCTCCCCCTCATTYATTTCTCTCTCCTCCTCCTCCTCTTTGACAATCACATTGAGTTCCACTGTTTGATTGCAGTCACCCAGCTTCACTGACAGCATCTCTGGAGCCCGCTGTGAGCTTCTCTGGGCTGGAACACCACAACCAGAACCTGGTTCAGACATGGTAGGCTGGATAGATCTGAAAGAGGAGACCGAAAGAGTTGAATGTGAGACTTTCAAACCTAGATTGTGGTATAGCTCTGGAAAATACCAAAATGTATCTAAGCTAGCTAACCACACATCCCGTCCATCAGGAACACCTTTTCCATAAAAAAAAGATCAGAAAGCATCAGACAAACTAAATTAATAAAGTTGATTTGATTAAAACATAGTATATGTCTACAGTGGGGAGAACAAGTATTTGATAACCTGCAAAATCAGCAGTGTTTCCTACTTACAAAGCATGTAGAGGTCTGTAATTTTTTTCATAGGTACACTTCAACTGTGAGAGACGGAATCTAAAACAAAAATCCAGAAAATCACATTGTATGATTTAAGTAATTAATTTGCATTTTATTTTAATAATTTTGCAATTAAATGCTAATTAATTACTTAAAAATCATACAATGTGATTTTCTGGATTTTTGTTTTAGATTCCGTCTCTCACAGTTGAAGTGTACCTATGATAAAAATTACAGACCTCTACATGCTTTGTAAGTAGGAAAACCTGCAAAATCGTCAGTGTATCAAATACTTGTTCTCCCCACTGTATATATGGAGAAGTTAAAAGAACAGACAGAGTTGTCTGTTCTTTTAACTTCTCCATATATAGACATATACTATGTTTTAATCAAATATATTCAAATATATTAATTTAGCTCTTTATGTGAGACGTATGCATCGTATGCACGTGACCGATAGGGCCTGACCAATAGCATATCATAAATTGGTTATAACAAACTCCAAACACCATAACTGCAAAAATGGACGCAGGGGATGTTTACTGTTTGGAACAATGTTAACAACACAATACATTAAGCAGAGAGTCCTGTAACGTGATTCTTTTTTTTTTATTACAGCAAAGAAAACAGTCACATTCATTTGCGAATGCAATTACCCGAAAATGGAACAGTTTATTTATTGTTTAAGCTAATTATTCAAGGCTCGCTTTATTTTATTTTAACTAAAATGCTTGATTGCATTTCAAATCATGAATGACTTGTATGCTGTGTGATGACATGAACAAACAAATCATTGATTGATATAGTGTAGCTTATATAAGCACCAGTACACTACTACCAAGTAGGCGCTATTTTTCAGATGTTGCCCTACCGGAGTAGCACAGTATTGTTGAAACGCACATCCATGAGCTACTTTCTATGGGCGTCACTGCTATTAGCTTCACAACTGACATATGGACCAGCGATGAGCTCCGAGTCTGACAGCAAAGTGAGTCACAATGAGTTTGGATCCGAGTACCTCCCCAACAATTTCTAGACACAAACACATTCTGATTGGTCCCAGAAACGGATGGGTTGGGCCAGAGCCAGAACACACTTGGGCAAAGCAGCAATTTTGAAAATTCTTCATTGGCTTTGATACTCTTGATTGGTTAGAAATGATCCAATCGCTTTGACTTTGTTTTGTACAACACCCATCATTTTGACGTCACCAAACGGCTTAAATGAAAAAAGGAAAGCCGTATTGCATGCTCAAGAATGTGCTGGTTCTCATACCGCTGCTGCCATTTCAAAATGGCATTAGAGAACATGTTTGAAACTTGGAAGCATGAACACTCCTACAGCTCCATTCGAACAACTGACTCGAGAAACAAGCTCATCAACTGCGTCTGCAGCCTCAGGGCTCAACAAAAACCCCACAGTCTGTGTCGGCAGATACCCTCAGGCCTGCTCAACAAAACCCCACAGTCTGTGTCTGCAGATACCCTCATGGCCTGCTCAACAAAACCCCACAGTCTGTGTCGGCAGATACCCTGA
>NW_019943831.1:8772-17265 GCF_002910315.2 Salvelinus sp. IW2-2015
AGCACAGTATGAATATGCTCCTATCCTCCAAGTTTCAGGGCCACCATTTGACCTGCCTGCCACATTGACCTCTGCCACAGTGACCGCTGACACATTTACCTCTGACAACATATGACCTCGGACACATTTGACCTCTGACAACATTACAGGATCTGAACAACATTGACACTCTGGACACATTGACCTTGACACATTGGACATCTGAACACATTTACCCTCTGACACATTAACCTCTGAAACAACATGACCTTCTTGTGGTGGTTCTCTCCTTATGAACACATTGACCCTCTGCACACATGACCTCTAAAATCACTAGACCTCTGACACCATTGACCTCTGATCACCATTTAGGACCTCCTACACATTGGACAACTCTGACACATTGCCGGGGAGGCATGGTGGGAAATTGCTGCCATTATTTGGTTTATTCATCCTCTGGGTCACTTCTATTGGTTGGTGTTTTTGTTATATAAAGCATTGTATAATATTCTCGTAGATATTGGGCATTAGTGTTCTGTTCTTCCATAATACCACTGTTATCATTTTCAGTCTCTAAAGTCAGGAATCTTAATTGATCACCCCTGTTGGCAGGAACTGCAAGAACGAGGAGATGTAAGAAGATACGAGGAGAGAGACGACGAGAGAGACCGAGATAGAGACGAAGGACGACAGCAGAGCAGAAGAGAGAGGACCGAGAAGGAGAGCGATGAAGACGAAGAAGAGAGAGAGAGAGAGAGAGAGATAGAGGAGAGATCTGAGATCAGAAGCAGAAACAGATTTTGAGAGAGAGAGAGATGTGACAAGCGAAGATTTCGAGAGTAGAAGATCGAGAGAGGAGAGAGAGAGAGAGACTTCTGAGAACGAGACGAGAGAGAGAGGGAGTCATTGCAACAGTGAGGCGCAACAGCGGAAGGATGTGGTGAGAGGAGTAGTTTATGGCTAGATGGGAGGGAGGACTGGGAGGACGAGGGGAGGAGGGAGAGACGAGAAGAGAAGAGGGTGGGAGAGAGAAGATGAGAGAACAGAGAGAGAGAGAGATTGAGAGAGAGAGAGAGCCCGAGAGAGAGAGACTGAGAAAGGAGAGGGAGCTGAAAAGCAGACCGAAGACGCACGAAGAGAAAAGAGAGAGAAAAAAAAGAAAGAAAGAAGAGAGAGAGAAGAGGAACGAGAGAGACTAGAGAGAGAGAGAGAACAGAGGGACGTGAGTAGGAGATAGAGAGAGGAGGAGAGAGAGAGAGAGAGATGTTTGTTGTTAAAGGGCGGCCGGATTGCCACTCAATGTCTTTCAATGTGTGCGATTCTCTATACCATGATGACTGTGTCATTAGCATACTGGCATTCATTAGGTAATTCTGCATCTGTATATGGCAAGTGTTTAGATGTGGTGTCTGTTTAAATCCATATTTCTACGGTCACAAATACATATATACCTGTAAGTTATTATCACTCATACATGTGGATTGCCGATTTCCCAGTACAGATGTGCACACTATGCCATATTTTTATAGTCTTTTTTTATCATCTATAAAGTCACCAGACAAATGACTGTCTATATGCGGTGATGTCCACGGAAGTGTGTGAGCTCACCACAGACAGGACTAATTACAGAACACCAATACACTGAGCTGGAACGGATTTACTGGAAACCCATGTGGGAAAGCAACCCCTAAACATCACGCACCACACACAACACACACACACAACACACACACGCTTCGCACACACCACGCGCACACACACACACACACACACACACACACCCACGGCTCGCACACACACACGCTCGCACACACAACACTTCACACACACACACCACCACACCACACACACACACACAACACACGCTCGCACACACACACGCTCGCACACACACACGCACCACACACACACCGCTCACGCACACACTACACCGCTCGCACACACACACGCTCGCACACACACACACACACACACACACACACACACTCACTCCACTCACTCACTCACACTCACACACACACCTAATATCTCCACTATCTATACCGTCACCGTGTGCAACCACTCTTTCTCTCTTCCTCTATGTCCCCCTCTCGCTCCATTCTCTCGTGTGGTGGGTGTGAGGTGTGTGAGGGTGTGTGTGTGTGTGTGTTGTCTGTGTGTGCTGGTGTGTGTGTGTGTGTGTGTGTGTGTCTGTGTGGCTTGTGGTTGTGTGCTGTGTGTGTGTGTGTGTAAACATTTATCTGTGAATGTTGTGACGTCACAGAAGGATATGTGTGTTTGTAATGTAAACTCTAGCTCTTCCAACAGAGAAACTGGCCGGACAAAACACACACACACTTCAGCCAGACCCCTCTCTCCCCTTAAGACCCCTCTCTTCTTCCCAGAGCCCGCTCTCTGCCCAGACCCCTCTCTTCCCAGGACCCTCTCTCCCAGCGACCCCTTCGCTTGCCCAGACTCCTCTTCCGGCAGACCCCTCTGTCTGCCCACTACCTTCTCTCTCCCAGACCCCTCTCTGCCCAGGACTCCTCTCTCTCCCGCTTAGACCCCCTCTCTGCCCATACCCCTCTCTCCCACAGCGCACCCCTCCTCTGGTCCCAGGACTCCTCCTCTCCGCAGGACCCCTCTCTGCCATACCCCTCTTCTCCCCCAGACCCCTCTCTGCCCAGCACCCCTCTGTCTGCGCTTCAGAGACTCCTGCGATCTCCGCAGACCCCTCTACTGCCCATACCCCCTCTCTCCCCAGGACCCCGTCTCTGCCCATGGGACTCCTCTCTCCGCAGACCCCTCTCTGCCCATACCCCTCTCTCCCCAGACCCCTCTCTGCCGAGACCCCTCTCTGCCCAGACTCCTCTCTCCGCAGACCCCTCTCTGCCCAGACCCCTCTCTGCCCAGACCCCTCTCTTCCCAGACCCCTCTCTGCCCAGACCCCTCTCCCCAGACCCAGCAGAAGAAAGGGTCATTGTTCCAGTGTCAAAATGCTGCAGGCGTCTTGACAAAGACCCGTGAGGTTATGACAACAGGAAGAGAAACCCCCAGGAACAGGGATGGCTGGTGTTCTGTGGTGTTTGGCTGTGCAGACAGTGTCAGATTCCTGCTGGAATATCTCACCTTTCAGCCCCTGTGGTGAAAACACTCTTTGCCACAGACGTGATCTGATCCTTTTCAGAACAACGAAACATTTGTGTCCGTGTTAATGTGCAAACTGTTCTGCTTCAGAAGTGTGATTATTCTAGCAACAGGAATAGTCAAACCTTGTCATTCACCTCTATTGTGTACTTAAACTACACCTGTCCATGGTAAGATGTTTTGGAACATTTCTTCAACACTTTCCWTCTCTTTCTCTTTGGTCAACACATCCTTGGGCCTCTCAGAAGAGGAACCTCTTTTGTCACATCAAACCCTTTTCTCTGTCTGTGCTGTTGTTGAGTCTCTCCGAGCTCTTAAAGGCTACATTTGGGTGAAAGATAGGAACTCTTTAGACCAATGCTCTGGGGCTGGGCGGCCATCTTCTCTCCTCCTGCCTCCTCTCCACCATTCTGTCTCTTCTGTCGCTAGTTGCCTGCCTGGCTGGCTGTCAACAGGCGTGCAACTACGCTTGTCACCTCCCCTCTGTGACTGACATGCTTTTACATGTCTCTCTCTCTTCTGACAGGATAAAGTGTTTAAACCAGTAATTGCAATGCTAAACGTAAAAAGTAAATGTCCTTTAAAATCTCCAGATTACCATACGTGCTTTTTACACTCACTTTCATAAATAAGGCCAATCTAGCTTCATGGGAATGTGAAATGACTTCCATTAGCCACGATCAAATATTTAAATCCCCTCCACTCTTTTTTACATTGACGTCCATTAGCTACAATCATATATGTAAATCCCCTCCACTATTTTTTACATTGACTTCCATTAGCTACAATTATATATGTAAATCCCCTCCACTCTTTTTTACATTGACTTCCATTCGATACAATCATATATGTAAATCCCCTCCACTCTTTTTTACATTGACTTCCATTAGCTACAATCTATAGTGTTATAAATCCCCTCCACTCTTTTGTGTGAGCATTGACTCCTATTATAGCTACAATCACATATATGTAATATCCCTCACTATTTTTTACATTGACTTCCATTAGCTAACAATCATATATGTAAATCCCCTCCACTCTTTTTTACATTGACTTCCATTCGATACAATCATATATGTAAATCCCCTCCACTCTTTTTTAACATTTGATTCCATTCGATACAATCATATATGTAAATCCCTCCACTCTTTTTTACATTGACTTCCATTAGCTACATCATATATGTAAATCCCCTCCACTCTTTTTTACATTGACGTCCATTCGATACAATCATATATGTAAATCCCCTCCACTCTTTTTTACATTGACTTCCATTCGATACAATCATATATGTAAATCCCTCCACTCTTTTTTACATTGACGGTCCATTAGCTACAATCATATATGTAAATCCCCTCCACTCTTTTTTACATTGACTTCCATTCGATACAATCATATATGTAAATCCCTCCACTCTTTTTTACATTGACTTCCATTCGATACAATCATATATGTAAATCCCCTCCACTCTTTTTTACATTGACGTCCATTAGCTACAATCATATATGTAAATCCACTCCACTCTTTTTTACATTGACTTCCATTAGCTACAATCATATATGAAAATCCCCTCCACTCTTTTTTACATTGACTTCCATTAGCTACAATCATACATGAAATCCCCGCCACTCTTCTTTACATTGACTTTGTTATCTCTAGATCGTTTAACTATAAAAAGCTCACTTTAAAGAGTGAATCCACCGTTAAAACAATAACAAAGCGGATCTCATTCGGCGCATGTGACTAAATTGTATTAGTCACATGCGCCGAATACAACAGGTGTAGGTAGACCTTACAGTGAAATGCTTACTTACTGTCCCCTAACCACAATGCAGTTTAAAACTATTTAAATAAAATTACGGATAAGAATAAAAAATAAAAGTAACAAGTAATTAAAAGGCAGCAGTAAAATAACAATAGCGAGACAATATACAGAGGGTACCGGTACAGAGTCAATGTGCGGGGGCACCGGCTAGTTGAGGTAGTTTGTACATGTACAGTAGGTAGAGTTATTAAAGTGACTATGCATAGATACAACAGAGGGTAGCAGCGGTGTAAAAAGGGGGGGGGGCAATGCAAATAGTCTGGGTTGCCATTTGATAAGGTGTTCATGAGTCTTATGTTCTTGGGGGTAGAATCTGTTCAGAAGCCAGTTTGGACCTAGACTAGGCGCTCCGGTACCGCTTGCCATGCGGTAGCAGAGAGAACAGTCTATGACTAGGGTGGCTGGAGTCTTTGACAATTTTTAGGACCTTCCTCTGACACCACCTGGTATAGAGGTCCTGGATGGCAGGAGCTTGCCCAGTGATGTACTGTGCTGTTTGCACTACCCTCTGTAGTGCCTTGCGGTCGGAGGCCGAGCAGTTGCCCTACCCAGGCAGTGATACAACCAGTCAGGATGCTCTCGATGGTGCAGCTGTCAGAACTTTTTTGAGGATCTGAGGACCCATGCCAAAATCTTTCAGTCTCCTGAGGGGGAATAGGTTTTGTCGTGCCCTCTTCACGACTGCCTTGGTGTGATTGGACCATGGTAGTTTGTTGTGATGTGGACACCAAGGAACTTGAAGTTCTCAACCTGCTCCACTGCAGCCCCGTGATGAGAATGGGGCGTGCTCGGTCCTCTTTTTCCTGTAGTCCACAATCATCTCCTTTGTCTTGATCACGTTGAGGGAGAGGTTGTTGTCCTGGCACCACACGGCCAGGTCTCTGACCCCCCCCATATAGTCCTGTCTCGTCATTGTCGGTGATCAGGCCTACCACCGTTGTGTCATCGGCAAACTTTAATGATGGTGTTGGATTCTGTGCCTGGCCCTTGCAGTTAGACGTGAACAGGGAGTACAGGAGGGGACTGAGCACGCACCCTGAGGGCCCCTGTGTTGAGGATCAGCGTGGCGGATGTTGTTGTTACCTACCCTTACCACCTGGGGGCGGCACGTCAGAGAAGTCCACGGATCCAGTTTGGCAGCGGGAGAGGGTTTTAGTCCCGGGTGGGGTATCTAGGGTGTAGTTGATGGAGCTTTGGAGGCACTATGGTGAGATTGAGACGCTGTGAGGCTGTAGTCAAGATGAGTATAGAACATTCGTCACACTAGGTTGGCTTCCTTTCTGTACCTCGTTGGAAAGGAGGGGCAGTGGGTAGGGGTGGTAGTGGAAGCAGTTAGAGATAATGACGATCATCGGTGTGATCAATTATTGGGAGCGGGTATTGCAAATTGGAGTGGGGTCTAGGGTTTCTCGGATAAATGGTGTGTTGATGTGAGCCTGGGTCGCTTTCAAAACATTTTCATGGCTGGACGGACGTGAGTTTCTACGGGCGGTAGTCATTTAGGCAGGTAGCCTTAGTGTCTTGGGTTCTGCTCAAAACATGTTTGGTTATTTAGCGGACTGGAAGGGACAGTGTTTGAAAAATGTCAGTGAAAGCCTGTTTTGGTTAAAGAAGCTAAGGAGCCTGGAGAAAATGTTAGACCACTCTCCAGATGAATAGACGCAATAATGACCATCCATGATATCAAAAATGATTTTTAATGAACAATGTTGTGAGTGTACAGTGTTTGTTTAACGTTTACAATGTTACAAACATTGGAGGAAAAAAAGCTAATATGTTGTGTTCTCATGGGGTGTGACAGTTTAAACTAAGCTCATGAAGGCATTCCCAAGTTATATTTTTGAAGAATCAAATGGATATATTCATTAAAAAAGGGGTGTAGCAAACTATGTATTGGCCCTTTAAAGCAATCACAGGTGGAAAGTGGCCTTGGTAACCGGTCGGTTCCTTGATGTTTTCAAGACAGTCACTTTCCTACTCTTGATAGATATTGTAACTTCTGTTGAACACAACTTCAGAAATGAAAGCTGTAAATTTATAAAACAAGAATGAATACTGTTACGAAGAGTGAACTACCAATCCGAGATGATTTTCTGACCGTAATGACGAAAACATTCATTGTTATAAAGATTATATAGCAACTCTAACCGTTCAGTATTGTGGTGTGTGTGTCCTCAGCTCTGAAATGAACCCAGCCATCGACTACGGTTTCAGCGACTGCAGAAGGTCATCCCCCGGCACCCTTGGGATCCAGTAACGCCTTTCCAAAGGGTACCAGTCACATTTCTGTTCTTCAATGACCAATCAGTCCACAGCATTGTACCCTAACTGTCCAAAGTCAGAGTCTATCAGTCCACCTTCCTGTTCTTCAACTGACCATTTAGTCCACAGCTGTAGCCCTAACTGTTCAATCAGAGTCTACAGTCACATTTCCTGTCTTCAATGACGCAATCAGTCCACAGCCTGTATCCTAACTGTCCAATCAGCGTCTAACACGTAATAAAACCATTACGACCAACGGATGCATTTCTTCTTAGATGTGTCAGTTTTACCTCTCCAAAATCAAAAATCGAATCAAAGGTATTCGTTACGTACACAGTTAGAAAGCAGCTCCTCAACAGTGGTGGTACAAATATGCAATATTAAACAATCAAAGTCCAAATGAAAATCCAGTACAGCACTATTACAGAATTCAGCTGAACTTATCGTACTGTAGCGTGTTGGGTCACGACCCTGCAGATTCCGCTGAACCTTAGTGTTCTGTAGCTGTGTTGGGTCACGACCCTGCAGATCCAGCTGAACCTTATGTAACTTTAGCCCGTGTTGGGTTTCACGACCCTGGCAGATCCAGCGAACTTAGCGTACTTGTAGCGTGTTGGGTACCACACCCTGCAGATCCAGATGAACCTTAATCGTGACCGTAGCCGTGTTGGGTCACAGGACCCCTGCCGATCAGCTGAAACCTTAATCGTACTGTTGCCATGTTGGGGTCACGACGACCCTGCAGATCATGCTGACCCTAATCGTACTGTCAGCCGTGTTGGGTGCCAACCACCCTGCAGATCCAGCTGAACCTTATCATACTTTAGCCGTGTTGGGTCAACGACGCCAGCAAGATCCAGCTGAACCTTATCGTACCGTAGCCGTGTTGGGTCAGACCCTGCAGATCCAGCTGAACCTTATAATACTGTAGCCGTGTTGGGGTTCACGACCCTGCAGATCCAGCTGAACTTAGCATACTGTAGCCGTGTTGGGTCACGACCCTGCAGATCCAGCCTGAACCTTAGTGTTCTGTAGCCGTGTTGGGTCACGACCCTGCAGTCAGCTGAACCTTATCGTACTGTAGCCGTGTTGGGTCACGACCCTGCAGATCCAGCTGAACCTTATGTTCTGTAAGCCGTGTTGGGTCACAACCCTGGCTCCAGCTAAACTTAGCTTTCTGTAGCCGTGTTGGGTCACGACCCTGCAGATCGCTGAAACCTTAGCGTACTGTAGCCGTGTTGGTCAAGACCCTAGTGACAGCTGAGCCTTAGTGCTCAGTAAGCCGTGGTTTGGGTCCGACC
>NW_019943831.1:17290-18561 GCF_002910315.2 Salvelinus sp. IW2-2015
CATAATATGCTAAATCCCCTCCACTCTTTTTTACATTGACTCCATTCATACAAATCATATATGTAAATCCCCTCCACTCTTTTTTACATTGACTTCCATTCGATACAATCATATATGTAAATCCCTCCACTCTTTTTACATTGACTTCCATTAGCTACAATCATATATGTAAATCCCCTCCACTCTTTTTTACATTGACTTCCATTCGATACAATCATATATGTAAATCCCCTCCACTTCTTTTTACATTGACTTCCATTCGCATACAATCATATATGTAAATCCCCTCCACTCTTTTTTAACATTGACTCCATTAGCTACAATCATATATGTAAATCCCCTCCACTCTTTTTTACATTGACTTCCATTCGATACAATCCATATATGTAAATCCCTCCACTCTTTTTACATTTGACTTCCATTAGCTACAATCATATATGTAAATCCACTCCACTCTTTTTTACATTGACTTCCATTAGCTACAATCATATATGAAAATCCCCTCCACTCTTTTTTACATTGACTTCCATTAGCTACAATCATACATGAAAATCCCCGCCACTCTTCTTTACATTGACTTTGTTATCTCTAGATCGTTTAACTAATAAAAAGCTCACTTTAAAGAGTGAATCCACCGTTAAAACAATAACAAAGCGGATCTCATTCGGCGCATGTGACTAAATTGTATTAGTCACATGCGCCGAATACAACAGGTGTAGGTAGACCTTACAGTGAAATGCTTACTTACTGTCCCCTAACCAACAATGCAGTTTAAAACTATTTAAATAAATTACGGATAAGAATAAAAAATAAAAGTAACAAGTAATTAAAGAGCAGCAGTAAAATAACAATAGCGAGACAATATACAGAGGGTACCGGTACAGAGTCAATGTGCGGGGGCACCGGCTAGTTGAGGTAGTTTGTACATGTACAGTAGGTAGAGTTATTAAAGTGACTATGCATAGATAACAACAGAGGGTAGCAGCGGTGTAAAAAGGGGGGGGGGGCAATGCAAATAGTCTGGGTTGCCATTTGATAAGGTGTTCATGAGTCTTATGTCTTGGGGGTAGAATCTGTTCAGAAGCCAGTTGGACCTAGACTAGGCGCTCCGGTACCGCTTGCCATGCGGTAGCAGAGAGAACAGTCTATGACTAGGGTGGCTGGAGTCTTTGACAATTGAGTTTACGGGTCGGTAGTCATTCATTGAGCGAGGATTATTAGTGGTTTCTCGGGCTTCTGCTCAACAAACATGTGCTGGTATAGCGGACTAC
>NW_019943831.1:18586-26124 GCF_002910315.2 Salvelinus sp. IW2-2015
AATTTTTTTAGGACCTTCCCTGACACCACCTGGTATAGAGGTCCTGGATGGCAGGAGCTTGGCCCAGTGATGTACTGTGCTGTTGCACTACCCTCTGTAGTGCCTTTGCGGTCGGAGGCCGAGCAGTTGCCCTACCAGGCAGTGATACAAACCAGTCAGGATGCTCTCGATGGTGCAGCTGTAGAACTTTTTTGAGGATCTGAGGACCCATGCCAAATCTTTCAGTTCTCCTGAGGGGGAATAGGTTTGTCTGCCCTCCTTCACGACTGCCTTGGTGTGATTGACCATCGGTAGTTTGTTGGTGATTGTGGACACCAAGGAACTTGAAGTTCTCAACCTGCTCCACTGCAGCCCCGTGATGAGAATGGGGCGTGCTCGGTCCTCTTTTTCCTGTAGTCCACAATCATCTCCTTCTGTCTTGACACGTTGAGGGAGAGGTTGTGTCCTGCACCACACGGGCCAGGTCTCTGACCTCCCTAATAGTCTGTCTCGTCATTGTCGGTGATCAGGCCTACCACCGGTTGTGTCATCGGCAAACTTTAATGATGGTGTTGGATTCTGTGCCTGGCCCTTGCAGTTAGACGTGAACAGGGAGTACAGAGAGGGGACTGAGCACGCACCCCTGAGGGGCCCGTGTTGAGGATCAGCGTGGCGGATGTGTTGTTACTACCCTTACCCACCTGGGGGCGGCACGTCAGGAAGTCCACGGATCCAGTTGCAGCGGGAGAGGTGTTTAGTCCCGGGTTGGTATCTTAGTTGAGGTTGATGGAGCTTTGGAGGCACTATGGTGTTGAACGCTGAGGCTGTAGTCAATGAATAGCATTCTCCACACATAGGGTTGCTCCTTTGTCTCGTGCGGAGCTGTCGGGAAGGGTGTGTGGAGTACAGTACAGATTGCGATCATCGTGGATCTTTTGGGACGGTATGCAAATTGGAGTGGGGTCTAGGGTTTCTCGGATAATGGTGTGTTGATGTGAGCCATGGGTCAGCTTTTCAAAACATTTCATGGCTACGGACGTGAGTTCTACGGTGGGTAGTCATTAGGCAGGTTACCTTAGTGTTCTTGGGTTCTGCTCAAAACATGTTGGTATTACGGACTCGGACAGGGACATGTTGAAAAATGTCAGTGAAAGCCTGTTTTGGTAAAAAGCTAAGGACCTGGAGAAATGTAACCACTCTCCAGATTAATAGACGCAATAACTGACCATCCATGATATCAAAATGATTTTTATGAACAATGTTTGTGAGTGTACAGTGTTTGTTTACGTTTACAATGTTACAAACATTGGAGAAAAACAAGCTAATATGTTGTGTTCTCATGGGGTGTGGACAGGGACATGTTGAAAATGTCAGTGAAAGCCTGTTTTGGTAAAAAGCTAAGGACCTGGAGAAATGTAACCACTCTCAGATTAATAGACGCAATAACTGACCATCCATGATATCAAAATGATTTTTATGAACAATGTTGTGAGTGTACAGTGTTTGTTTACGTTTACAATGTTTACAAACATTGGAGAAAAACAAGCTWATATGTTGTGTTCTCATGGGGTGTGACAGTTAAACTAAGCTCATGAGGCATTCCTAAGTTATATTTTTGAAGAATCAATGGATATATATCATTAAAAAAGGGGTGTAGCAACTATGTATTGGCCCTTTAAAGCAATCACAGGCTGGAAAGGGCCTTGGTACCGGTCTGGTTCCTTGATGTATTCAAGACAGTCACTTTCCTACTCTTGATAGATATTGTACTTCCTGTTGAACACAACTTCAGAAATGAGCTGTAAAATTAATAAAACAAGATGAATACTGTACGAAGAGTGAACTCAATTCCAGATGATTTTCTGACCGTATGACGAAAACATTAATTGTTATAAGATTATATAGCAATACTCTAACCGTTCAGTATTGTGCGTGTGTGTGTCCTCAGCTCTGAATGAACCCACCATCGACTACGGTTTCCAGCGACTGCAGAAGGTCATCCCCCGGCACCCTGGGGATCCAGAACGCCTTCCAAAGGTACCAGTCACATTTCCTGTTCTTCAAATGACCAATCAGTCCACAGCCTTGTACCCTAACTGTCCAATCAGAGTCTATCAGTCACACTTCCTGTTCTTCAACTGACCATTTAGTCCACAGCCTGTACCCTAACTGTTCAATCAGAGTCTACCAGTCGCATTTCCTGTTCTTCAAATGACCAATCAGTCCACAGCCTGTATCCTAACTGTCCAATCAGAGTCTACACGTCTAAAACCATTACGACCAACGGATCATTTCTCTTTAGATGTGTCAGTTTTATCCTCTCCAAATCAAAATCGAATCAAAGGTTATTCGTTACGTACACAGTTGAAAGCAGCTCCCTCAACAGTGTGGTACAAATATCAATATTAAAACAATCAAAGTCAAATGAAAATCCAGTACAGCACTATTACAGATTCAGCTGAACCTTATCGTACTGTAGCCGTGTTGGGTCACGACCCTGCAGATTCAGCTGAACCTTAGTGTTCTGTAGCTGTGTTGGGTCACGACCCTGCAGATCCAGCTGAACCTTATCGTACTTTAGCCGTGTTGGGTCACGACCCTGCAGATCCAGCTGAACCTTAGCGTACTGTAGCCGTGTTGGGTCACCACCCTGCAGATCCAGCTGAACCTTATCGTACCGTAGCCGTGTTGGGTCACGACCCTGCAGATCCAGCTGAACCTTATCGTACTGTTGCCATGTTGGGTCACGACCCTGCAGATCCAGCTGAACCTTATCGTACTGTAGCCGTGTTGGGTCACAAACCAATAAGCAGAGAGATCGAACCTTAGTGTTCCTGTAGCTGTTGGGTCACGACCCTGCAGATCCCAGCTGAACTTACGTACTTTAGCCGTGTTGGGTCACGACCTGCTGCAGATCCAGCTGACCTTAGCGTACTGTACAGCCGTGTTGGTCACCACCTGCAGATCCAGCTGAACCTTATCGTACCGTAGCCGTGTTGGGTCACGACCCTGAGATCCAGCTGAACCTTATCGTACTGTGCATGTTGGTCACGACCCTGCAGATCCAGCTGAAACCTTATCGTACTGTAGCACGTGTTGGGTCACCACCCTGCAGATCCAGCTCGAACGCTTATCATACTTTAGCCGTGTTGGGTACCACGACCCAGCAGATTCCAGCTGAACCTTATCGTACGCGTAGCCGTGTTGGGTCACGACCCTGCAGATCCAGCTGAACATGATCATACTGTAGCCGTGTTGGGTCACGACCCTGCAGATCCCAGCTGAACTTAGCATACTGTAGCCGTGTTGGGTCACGACCCTTGCAGATCCAGCCTGAACCTTAGTGTTCTGTAGCCGTGTTGGGTCACGACCCTGCAGATCAGCTGAACCTTATCGTACTGTAGCCGGTGTTGGGTCACGACCCTCAGATCCAGCTGAACCTTAGTGTTCTGTAGCCGTGTTGGGTCACAACCCTGGGATCCAGCTAAACTTTAAGCTTTCTGTAGCCGTGTTGGGTCACGACCCTGCAGATCAGCTGAACCTAGCGTACTGTAGCCGTGTTGGGTCAAGACCGATGACCCAGCTGAACCTTAGTGCTCAGTAGCCGTGTTGGGTCACGACCCTATGATCCAGCTGTACCTTAGCGTTCTGTAGCCGTGTTTGGGTCACGACCCTGCAGATCCACTGAACCTTAGCATACCGTAGCGCGTGTTGGGTCACAACCCTGGGCTCCAGCTGATAACTTTAGCTTTCTGTAGCCGTGTTGGGTTACGACCCCTGCAGATCCAGCTAACCTTATTGTACTGAGCCGTGTTGGGTCACGACCTCTATGATCCAGCTGAATCTTAGCGTTCTTGAATCTTAGGATGTTCCCATCCTACCTTCCTGACCCAGCTGCTGCAGCTGGCAGCGGGGTAAGTGAAGGATACGGTACTGGTAGGACGTCGTAGCGTGTGACCTATCAGAGAAGACTGACGGAGGGGAAGTGAAGGATCGGTACTGTAGAACGTGTGACCTATCAGAGAAGACTGACGGAGGGGAAGTGGAGGATACGGTACTGTAGAACGTGTGACCTATCAGAGAAGACTGACGCGAGGGGAAGTGGGGATACGGTATGTAGAACGGTACTGTAGGACGAGTGCTATCAGAGAAGACTGACGGAGGGGAAGTGGAGGATACGGTACTGTAGAACGTACTGTGGACGAGTGACCTATCAGAGAAGACTGACGGAGGGGAAGTGGAGGATACGGTACTGTAGAACCGTGTGGACCTATCAGAGAAGACTGGACGGAGGGGAAGTGGAGGATACGGTACTGTAGAACGTGTGACCTATCAGAGAAGACTGACGGAGGGGAAGTGGAGGATACGGTACTGTAGGACGTGTGACCTATCAGAGAAGACTGACGGAGGGGAAGTGGGAGATACGGTACTGTAGGACGTGGGACTATCAGAGAAGACTGACGGAGGGGAAGGGTGGAGGATACGGTACTGTGGACGTGGGACCTATCAGAGAAGACTGACGGAGGGGAAGTGGAGGATACGGTACTGTAGGACGTGTGACCTATCAGAAGAAGACTGACGGAGGGGAAGTGGGGATACGGTACTGGTAGGACGGTTGACCTATCAGAGAAGACTGACGGAGGGAAG
Organism: Salvelinus sp. IW2-2015; assembly: GCF_002910315.2. NCBI lineage: Eukaryota > Metazoa > Chordata > Actinopteri > Salmoniformes > Salmonidae > Salvelinus > Salvelinus sp. IW2-2015. The sequence continues at coordinate 23,213 of NW_019943831.1, forward strand.
TGGAGGATACGGTACTGTAGGACGTGTGACCTATCAGAGAAGACTGACGGAGGGAAGTGGGATAGGTACTGTAGGACGTGGGACCTATCAGAGAAGACTGCGGAGGGGAAGTGGAGATACGGTACTGTAGGTGTGACCTATCAGGCAGCATGGTCCCCCCACTGATGTGGTTATCTGTGTTAGTACTGACCACCCCTCTACCACCCCTCTACACCCAGCCTGGCTGGCAGCCTGTTCTGGGGAGGACAGCCTGATAAAACCTCTATAGGTAGTGATGCGTGAAATGCCAGTTGGGTCTGTTCTCTCTCTAGCTCTGCTCTACAGTACACATCGCCAGGCATAGCCGGCGCCTCAAAGGGTATTTTACAATGGTCAGCATTCTCTTGGTCCATGCCAGAAAGCAAGCGTTTTACAGTACTGTCAAATCTGGAAGATCAGTAGCCATATCTTGATGAGACTGGACTGTCAAAGACTCAGTGTGTGAGCTGAGGAGGACCTCATTTGTCTGTGATTCAGATTGATCGTGTGCTACTCAGTAAGCAATATCCAATCCATTCTTTAAAGCCTTTGAGACTTAGGCCATTAGCGTTGAGCTGAGAGGGTTATAGTCAGGTCATGAGGTCCTCTGTCACCCACATGCCCCCTCCTTCCTCCCTCCTTCTACATACTCCAAACAGTTGAGAAAAAACAACTCTGTCCCCAGAGAGAGAGAAGAGAGAGAGAGAGAGAGAGAGAGAAGAGAGAGAGAGAGAGAGAGAGAGAGAGAGAGAGAAGAGAGAGAGAGAGAGGAGAGAGAGAGAGAGAGAGAGAGAGAGAGAGAGAGAGAGAGAAAGAGAGAGAGAGAGGAGAGAGAGAGAGAGAGAGAGAGAGAGAGAGAGAGAGAGAGAGAGAGAGAGAGAGAGAGAGAGAGAGAGAGAGAGAGAGAGAGAGAGAGAGAGAGAGAGAGAGAGAGAGAGGAGAGAGGAGAGGGCAGAGAGGCCTGATGGAGGAACCATCCACTTGTCTTATTCCTGTATTAGCCTGAGCAGGTGCCATACTCCCCCAGGGATACCAACCTAAACCGGTGTCTGTGCGTTTTCTGCATGTGCACACAGCCACGTACATGTGTGCAAAATATATAAAGGTCCATCCAATAGGCTTACAGGAAACAAGAGTGTGTTTCCAGCCCTTCATTCCTCTGTCTCTAATACAACTGTCTCATATCCCTCATTCTCTGTTCTAGTACCGTCTCATATCCCCTCATTCCTCTGTCTCTAATACACTGTCTCATATCCCTTCATTCTCTGTCTCTAGTACACTGTCTAGATAAACAGTCATATCTATCTTGCACATTATCAGGTCACAGACTCGACACTCCAAGGGCTACAACGTAGGGACATCAATGTGGTGTGTGGTGTGTGTGTGTGATAGTGTTTGTGTGATAGTGTTTGTGTGTGTGCGTGCGTGCGTGCGTGCGTGTGTGTGTGTGTGTGAAGGGCTGTTTCTGCAGTTTAAGGCAGCCAGAGGTGATCCATCATGGTGCCGTCAGCAGGGCAGCCTTCCAGCCGGTCGAAGCCCCTGGACTTTATTGTTGCTCCACTAAGAGTCATTGAGTCCAAGCAAAGAGGAAAGATAGACGAGTGGTGTGTGTGTGTGTGTGTGTGTGGTGTGTGTGTGTGTGTGTGGTGTGTGTGGTGTGGTGTGTGTGTGGTGTGTGTGGTGTGTGTGTGTGTGTGTGTGTGTGTGTGTGTGTGTTTGTGATAGTGTGTGTGTTTTGTGATAGTGTGTGTGTGATAGTGAACGTTGTGTGTGTGATAGTGCTATGTGTGTGTTATATGTGTGTGTGTGTGATAGTGATAGTGTGTGTTGTGTGATAGTGAGTGTGTTGTGTTATAGTGTGTGTGTGTGATATGTGCTAGTGTGTGTGTTATAGTGTGTGTGTGATAGTGTGTGTGTTATAGTGTGTTTGTGATAGTGTGTGTGATAGTGTTTGTGTGATTGTGTGATAGTGTGGCGTGTTATAGTGTGTGTGTGAGTAGTGTGTTTTGTGATAGTGTGTGTGTTATAGTGTGTGTGTGATAGTGTGTTGTGTGATGTGTGTGTGTTATAGTGTGTTTGTGATAGTGTGTGTGATAGTGGTGTGTGATAGTGTTGTGTGATTGTGTGTTGTGTGATAGTGTGTGTGTGATAGTGTGTGTGTGATAGTGTGTGTGTGTGAATAGTGTGTGTGTGATAGTGTGTGTGTGATAGTGTGTGTGTGTTGATAGTGTGTGTGTGGATAGTGTGTGTGTGTGATAGTGTGTGTGTGATAGTGTGTGGTGTTAAAGTGTGTGTGTGATGATGTGTGTGTGTTAGTAGTGTGTGTGTGATAGTGTGGTGTGGTGATAGTGGGTGTGTGTGTTATAGTGTGTTGTGATTAGTGTGGTGTGTTGTGATAGTGGTGTGTGTGATAGTGTGTGTGTGATAGTGTTGTGTTGTGATAGTTGTGGTTGGTGTGTGATAGTGTGTGTGTTATAGTGTGTGTGTGATAGTGTGTGTGTGTGATGTGTGTGTGTGTGTGATAGTGTGTGTGTGTTATAGGTGTGTGTGATAGTGTGTGTGTTATAGTGTGGTGTGGATAGTGTGTGTGTATAGTGTGTGTGTGATAGTGTGTGTGTGTGATGTGTTGTGTTGTTATAGTGTGGTGTGTTATAGTGGTGTGTTATAGTGGTTGTTGTGATAGTGTGTGTGTTATAGTGTGTGTGTGTGATAGTGTGGTGTGTGATAGTGTGTGTGTGATAGTGTGTGTGTGATAGTGGTGTGTGTTATAGTGTGTGGTTGTGATAGTGTGTGTGTGATAGTGTGTGTGTGATAGTGTGTGTGTGTGTGTATAGTGTGTGTGTGATAGTGTGTGTGTGATAGTGTGTTGTGTTATAGTGTGTGTGGATAGTGTG
>NW_019943831.1:28889-35041 GCF_002910315.2 Salvelinus sp. IW2-2015
TCAACGACCCACCCTGCCAGATCCAGCTGAACCTTATCATTACTTTGCCGTGTTGGGTCACGACCCAGGCAGATCCAGCTGACCTATCGTACCGTAGCCGTGTTGGGTCACGACCCTGCAGATCCAGCTGAACCTTATCTATACTGTAGCCGTGTTGGGTCACGACCCTGCAGATCCAGCTGACCTTAGCATACTGTAGCCCGTGTTGGGTCACGACCCTGCAGATCCAGCTGACTTAGTGTTCTGGTGCTGTAGCCGTGTTGGGTCACGACCTGCCAGATCCAGCTGAACCTATCGTACTGTAGCCGGTGTGGGTCACGACCCTGCAGATCCAGCTGAACCTTAGTGTTCTGTAGCCGTGTTGGTGTCACAACCTGGATCCAAGCTAAACTTAGCTTTTCTGTAGCCGTGTTGGGTCACGACCCTGCAGATCCAGCTGAACCCTTAGCCGTACTGTAGCCGTGTTGGCGTCAAGACCCTAGTACCAGCTGAACCTTAGTGCTCAGTAGCCGTGGTTTGGGGTCGACGACCTATGATCCGCTGGTTACCGTCTAGCGGTTCTGGTAGCCGTGTTTGGGGGGTCCGACGCCTGGCCCAGATCAGCCGCTGTGAACCTTAAGCAATACCGTGAGCCGCCCCGGGTTATGGGTTCACACCCTTGGGCCCCAGCTGGAACACTTTAGCTTTCACTTGTAGCCGTTGTGGGTTCGACCTCGGCAGAAATTCAGCCCTGAAAACTTTATTTGTCTGTAGTGTGTGTGATAGTGTGTGTGTGATAGTGTGTGTGTGATAGTGTGTGTGTTATAGTGTGTGTGTGATAGTGTGTGTGATAGTGTGTGTGTTATAATGTAGGTATACTATGAATCTGTCTGGGGGCATGAGAAGGAAAACAGAAATCATCTCCACACATTTTGTACGTCTTTAGTTGTGTAACGTCTTGTGAAGTGTTTGGATACGGGTGACCAATGGAAGCTCCAGTGTGTAGGTCATTTCTTTCCCAGCAGCCTCTTTGGCTGTCCTCTCCTCTCTGCTGATATCACCAGCTAGGCTGCTCATCTCTGCCCTATCGATCTCCTCTTTTATTGAGGTAATAACAGTTTGTTGACAGCACTCTTCAACTGCTGGACTCAATTTCCCAGGGTGGAGGAGGGAGAGAGAGGGAGAGGGAGAGAGAGAGAGAGGGAGAGAGAGAGAGAGAGAGAGGGAGAGAGAGGGAGAGAAAGGGAGAGAAAGGGAGGGAGAGAAAGGGACAGAGAGAAAGAGAGAAAGGGAGGAAGAGAAAGGGACAGAGAGAAAGAGTGAGAGGGAGAGTGGGATAGAAAGTCAGGGAGAGAGAGGGTGAGAGAAAGAGAGGGGGAGAGAGGTAATGGAAACAGTTGTTGAGGTGACAACACCTCTCTAAAACTTCTGCATGTGTAATGTTTACTGTTCATTTTAATTGTTTATTTCACTTTTGTATATTATCTACCTCACTTGCTTCGGCAATGTTAACACATGTTTCCCATGCCAATAAAGCCCCTTGAATTGAATTGAATTGAATTGAGAGAGGCTATGTGCACACTGCCCACAAAATGGGGGGGAAACTGAGCTGCACTTCCTAACCTCCTGCCAAATGTATGACCATATTAGAGACACATATTTCCCTCAGATTACACAGATCCGCAAAGAATTCGGGAAAAAAKCCACATTTTGATAAACTCCCATATCTATTGGGTGAAATACCACTGTGTGCCATCACAGCAGCAATATTTGTGACCTGTTGCCACAAGAAAAGGGCAACCAGTGAAGAAGAAACACCATTGTAAATACTACCCATATTTATGTTTATTTATTTTCCCTTTTGTACTTTAACTATTTGCACATAATATATTTCAGATGTCTTTATTCTTTTGGAACTTTTTTGAGTGTAATGTTTACTGTTCATTTTTGTTTATTTCATTTTTGTTATATACTTATATACTTCACCTGCTTTGGCAATGTTAACATATGTTTCCCATGCCAATAAAGCCCTTAAATTAAATTGAATTGAATTGAGAGAGAGAGAGAGAGAGGTAAAGGACACCGTTGTATAGGTAACAGGGGGAGGGAGGGAGCGAGAGAGAAAGAAGAAGAGAGAGGGAGGGAGGGAGGGAGGGAGGGAGGGGAGGGAGGGAGGGAGGGAGGGAGGGAGGGGAGGGGGGTAATTGCCTTACCTTTATTTTTGGTAAGGCAACAAATATTTAATTTACACAACATGCCTACCACTTTGAAGATGCAAAATATATTTTGGGTGAAATAAGACATCAAACATAAAACTTGAGTGTACATAACTATTCACCCCCCCCCCCCCCCCCAGGTCAATACTTTGTAGAGCCACCTTTTGCAGCAATTACAGCTGCAAGTCTCTTGGGGTATGTCTCTAAAAGCTTGGCACATCTAGCCACTGGGATTTTTGCCCATCTTTCAAGGCAAAACTTCTCCGGCTACTTCAAGTTGGATGGGTTCTGCTGGTGTACAGCAATCTTTAAGTCATACCACAGATTCTCAATTGGATTGAGGTCTGGCTTTGACTAGGCCATTCCAAGACATGTAAATGTTTCCCCTTAAACCACTCAAGTGTTGCTTTAGCAGTATGCTTAGGGTCATTGTCCTGCTGGAAGGGGAACCTCCGCCCCAGTCTCAAATCTCTGGAAGACTGAAACAGGTTTCCCTCAAGAATTTCTCTCTATTTAGCATCATCCATCATTCTTCAATTCTGACCAGTTTCCCAGTCCCTGCGATGAAAAACATCCCCACAGCATGATGCTGCCACCATCATGCTTCACTGTGGGGATGGTGTTCTCGGGTGATGAGAGGTGTTGGGTTTACACAGACATAGTGTTTTCCTTGATGGCCAAAAAGATTGATTTTAGTCTCATCTGGCCAGAGTACCTTCTTCCATATGTTTGGGGAGCCTCCTACATGATTTTGGCAAACACCAAACGTGTGCAATTTTTTTCTTTAAGCAATGGCTTTTTTCTGGCCACTCTTCCATAAAAGCCCAGCTCTGTGGAGTGTACGGCTTAAAGTGGTCCTATGGACAGATACTCCAATCTCCGCTGTGGAGCTTTGCAGCTCCTTCAGGGTTATCTTTGGTCTCTTTGTTGCCTCTCTGATTAAGGCCTTCCTTGCCTGGTCCGTGAGTGTTGGTGGGCGGCCCTCTCTTGGCAGGTTTGTTGTGGTGCCATATTCTTTCCATTTTCAAATAATGGGTTTAATTGTGCTCCGTGGGATGTTCAAAGTTTCAGATATTTTTTTAATAACCCAACCCTGATCTGTACTTCTCCACAACTTTGTCCCTGMCCTGTTTGGAGAGCTCCTTGGTCTTCATAGTGCCGCTTGCTTGGTGCTGCCCRTTGCTTAGTGGTGTTGCAGACCCTGGGGCCTTTCAGAACAGGAGTATATATACTGAGATCATGTGACATATCATGTGACACTGAGATTGCACACAGGTGGACTTTATTTAACTCATTATGTGACTTCTGAAGGTAATTGGTTGCACCAMATCTTATTTAGGGGCTTCATAGCAAAGGGGGTGAATACATATGCACGCACCACTTTTCAAWTTTTTATTTTATTTTATTGCACTTCACCAATTTGGACTATTTTGTGTATGTCAATTACATGAAATCCAAATAAAAGCCATTTCAATTAAAGGTTGTAATGCAACAAAATAGGAAAAACGCCAAGGGGGATGAATACTTTTGCAAGGCACTGTATGTCAATACCTTTGGTTCCTTCCCCAGGCGTCATTGTTTCTGTTCCCGTGCCTTGTCTGTGTGTTGTTCGGGTTTTCRTGTTTTGTTTAATGTTACGTTTATTCATTAAAACACTCACTCCCTGAACTTGCTTCCCGACTCTCAACGCACATCATTACAGAGAGAGAATAGGAACGCTCCAGTGGATATCATTAACATTCATTTGGATCATCACAGCAGATTAAAGCCTTGTGAACATGGCAGGGTGAACAGAGAGGGAGTGATTGGGAGTCTGTGCATGTGGTTTTGTGTTAATAATGACTGATTGTGTGTGTTTGTGTGTGGTTGTGTCTCACACTTCCTGTAATTCAACTGACCAATCAGTACACGTTCTGGAACCTAACTGTCCAATCAGAGTCTATACGTGTAAACAGTTACACATGTAGACTCTAAAGGGCATGAGAAGGAAAGAATTAAACGGCCAGAGAGAAATCATCTCCACACATTTTTTACGTCTTTAGTTGTGTAACGTCTTGTGAAGTATTTGGATACGGGTGACCAATGYYAGCTCCAGTGTGTAGGTCATATCTGTCCCAGCAGCCTCTCTGGCTGTCCTCTCCTCTCTGCTGATATCACCAGCTAGGCTGCTCATCTCTGCCCTATCGATCTCCTCCTTTATTGAGCTAATAACAGTTTGTTGACGACACTCTGACCGACCACTCATTCAATGGACTCAATTTCCCAGGGTGGAGGAGGGAGGAGAGGGAGAGAGATGGAAAGAGAGGGAGGGAGAGGTAGAGAGAGGGAGGGAGAGGGAAAGAGAGGGAGGGAGAGGGAGAGAGAGGGAGGAGGGAGAGAGATGGAGGGAGAGGGTGGGAGAGGGAGAGAGGGGGAGGGAGAGAGTGAGAAAGGGACACAGAGAGACAGAGGGAGGGAGGAGGGAGGGAGAGAGGGAGGGAGGGAGGGAGGGAGGGAGGGAGGGGAGGGGGGAAAGGAGAGAGAGGGTAGAGAGACTGTGTGGATCTTGTGTTATTTTATCAGAACAACATCACCTTTGTATGACAAACAAATGTAGTTATCTGTCAGTGATTATCAGAGATACTGCATGTGTCCATCAAGAGGAGGAGAGAGAGAGAGGTAAAGGAACACCTCTCTATTCAGTCTAGATTAGAATGGTCTGAGTTGATAACACAACAGGCCTGGGATTAGACAATAGAGAGAATAGGAGAGCTCCAGTGGATATCATTAACTGGCTGAACAGAGAGAGAGGGAGTGTGTGTGGTGTTGTGTGTGTGTGTGTGTGTGGTGTGTGTGTGTGTGTGTGTGTGTGTGTGTGTGTGTGGTGTGTGTGTGTGTGTGTGTGTGTGTGTGTGTTGTGTGTTGTGTGTGGCGTGTGTGTGTGCGATTAGGGTTAGCACATATAAAGCCAGGCCGCCTACGCTGCCGATGGGAGCACATAGGAGTGACAGACAGACAGACGACAGACAGACAGACAGCCATGTTGGTAGGGACAGACGGCGTAGTGGGCTGTGTGAAGAGATTAGGATGGGAAAGCAGACAGTCTAATTGTTCAGTGAACATTCACACCACTACAGAGAGACAGAGGCAGAGACCGAGGCTGAGACCGAGACCGAGGCATAGGCAGAGACAGAGGCAGAGAAGAGGCAGATGCAGAGACCGGAGGCAGAGGCAGAGGCCGAGGCAGAGGCGAGGCCGTGACAGAGGCAGAGACAGAGGCAGAGGCAGAGGCCGTGACAGAGGCAGAGACAGAGGCAGAGGCAGAGGCAGAGGCAGAGACAGAGGCCGTGACAGAGGCAGAAGCAGAGGCAGAGACAGAGGCAGAGGCAGAGGCAGAGCAGAGACAGAGGCCGTGACAGAGGCAGAGACAGGCAGAGACAGAGGCAGAGGCAGAGGCCGAGGAGAGGCGAGAGGCCGTGACAGAGGCAGAGACAGAGGCAGAGGCAGCAAGGCAGAGGCAGAGACAGAGGCCGTGACAGCAGGCAGAGACAGAGGCAGAGGCAGAGAGGCAGAGGCAGAGACAGAGAACAGAGGCAGAGGAAGGCAGAGGCGGCTTCAGCATGATCCCCTTGCCTGCGTTCAACAGGACCATCTGGGCTGTCGGATGAACTATTCCCAGCACAAACCTCCACTGCCTCGACATGGTGGTTGTTTGTTTCATAGCTTTTTTTAGTGATACATACAGTAACACAGGTCAGATATAATATTCAATGTAAAACCAACGTTCGGTATTCCAAATGTCAAGTTACCCACTTTGTGAGCCAGCTGTAGCCAGACACAAGCCTCTCTCTCTCTCTCTCTCTCTTCTCTCTCTCTCCTCTCTCTCTCTCTCTCTCTCTCTCTCTCTCTCTCTCTCTCTCTCTCTCTTCTCCTCTCCTCCCTCTCTTCTCTCTCCTCTCTCCTTCTTCTCTCTTCCTT
>NW_019943831.1:35066-42239 GCF_002910315.2 Salvelinus sp. IW2-2015
GTGGTGTGTGTGTGTGTGTGTGTGTGTGTGTGTGGTGTGTGTGTGTGTGTGTGTGTGTGTGTGTGTTGTGTGTGTGTGTTTGTGATAGTGTGTGTGTTTGTTGATAGTGTGTGTGTGATAGTGAACGTAGTGTTGTGTGTTGATAGTGCTAGTGTGTGTGTTATAGTGTGTATGTGTGTGATAGTGATAGTGTGCAGTGTGTGTTATAGTGTGTGTGTGTGATAGTGCTATGTGTGTGTGTATAGTGTGTGTGTGATAGTGTGTGTGTTATAGTGTGTTTGTGATAGTGTGTGTGATAGTGTTTGTGTGATTGTGTGATAGTGTGCGTGTTATAGTGTGTGTGTGATAGTGTGTTTGTGATAGTGTGTGTGTTATAGTGTGTGTGTGATAGTGTGTTTGTGAGTAGTGTGTGTGTGTTATAGTGTGTTTGTGGATAGTGTGTGTGATAGTGTGTGTGATAGTGTTTGTGTGATTGTGTGTTATAGTGTGTGTGATAGTGTGTGTGTGATAGTGTGTGTGTGTGTGATGTGTATGTGTGTGTGTAGTGATGGTGTGAAGTGTGTGTGTTATAGTGTGTGTGTGATAGTGTGTGTGTGATAGTGTGTGTGTGATAGTGTGTGTGTTATAGTTGTGTGATAGTGTGTGTTATGTGTGTTGTGATAGTGTGGTGTGATAGTGTGTGTGTGTAATTGTGATGTGTGTTGTGATAGTGTGTGTGTGTTATAGTGTGTGTGATAGTGTGTGTGTTATAGTGTGTGTGTGATAGTGTGTGTGTGAAGTGTGTGTGTGATAGTGTGTGTGTGATAGTGTGTGTGTATAGTGTGTGTGTGATAGTGTGTTGTGTGGATAGTGTGTGTGTGTGATAGTGTGGTGTGTTATAGTGTGTGTGATAGTGTGTGTGTTATAGTGTGGTGGTGATAGTGTGTGTTGTGATAGTGTGTGTGTGATAGTGTGTGTGTATAGTGTGTGGTGTTATAGTGTGTGTTATAGTGGTGTTATAGTGTGTTTGTGATAGGTGTGTGTTATAGTGTGTTTGTGTGATAGTGTGTGTGTGATAGTGTGTGTGTGATAGTGTGGTTGTGATAGTGTGTGTGTATATGTGTTTGTTGATAGTGTGGTGTGTGATAGTGTGTGTGTGATAGTGTGTTGGTGATAGTGTGTGTGTGATAGTGTGTGTGTGATAGTGTGTGTGATAGTGTGTGTGTTATAGTGTGTGTGATAGTGTGTGTGTGATAGTGTGGTGTGATAGTGTGTGTTGATAGTGTGTGTGTTTATAGGTGTGTGTGTAGTGTGTGTGTGATAGTGGTGTGTGTGTGTGTGATAGTGTGTGGTGATAGTGTGTGTGATAGTGTGTGTGATGTGTGTGTGTGTGTAGTGTGTGTGTGATAGTGTGATGTGTTGATAGTGTGTGTGTTATAGTGTGGTGTGATAGTGTGTGTGTGATAGTGTGTGTTGATAGTGTGTGTGTTTAGTTTGTGTGATATGTGTTGATAGTGTGTGTGTGTTATAATGAGTATACTATGAATCTGTCGGGGATGAGAAGGAAAACAGAAATCATCTCCACACATTTTGTACGTCTTTAGTTGTGTACGTCTTGTAAGTGTTGGATACGGGTGACCAATGGAAGCTCCAGTGTGTAGGTCATTTCTTTCCCAGCAGCCTCTTTGGCTGTCCTCTCCTCTCTGCTTGATATCACCAGCTAGGCTGCTCATCTCTGCCCTATCGATCTCCTCTTTTATTGAGGTAATAACAGTTTGTTGACAGCACTCTTCAACTGCTGGACTCAATTTCCCAGGTGGAGGAGGGAAGAGAGGGAGAGAGGGAGAGGAGAGAGAGAGGGAGAGAGAGAGAGAGAGAGAGGGAGAGAGGAGAGAAAGGGAGAGAAAGGGAGGGAGAGAAAGGACAGAGAGAAAAGAGAAAGGGAGGAAGAGAAAGGGACAGAGAGAAAGAGTGAGAGGGAGAGTGGGATAGAAAGTCAGGGAGAGAGAGGGTGAGAGAAAGAGAGGGGGAGAGAGGTAATGGAAACAGTTGTTTGAGGTGACAACACCTCTCTAAAACTTCTGCATGTGTAATGTTTACTGTTCATTTTAATTGTTTATTTCACTTTTGAATTTATCTACCTCACTTGCTTCGGCAATGTTAACACATGTTTCCCATGCCAATAAAGCCCCTTGAATTGAATTGAATTGAATTGAGAGAGGCTATTGTGCACACTGCCCACAAAATGGGGGGGAAACTGAGCTGCACTTCCTAACCTCCTGCAAATGTATGACCATATTAGAGACACATATTTCCCTCAGATTACACAGATCGCAAAGAATTCGGGAAAAAACCACATTTTGATAAACTCCCATATCTATTGGGTGAAATACCACTGTGTGCCATCACAAGCAGCAATATTTGTGACCTGTTGCCACAAGAAAAGGGCAACCAGTGAAGAAGAAACACCATTGTAAATACTACCCATATTATGTTTTATTTATTTTCCTTTTGACTTTAACTATTTGCACATAATATATTTCAGATGTCTTTATTCTTTTGGAACTTTTTTGAGTGTAATGTTTACTGTTCATTTTTGTTTATTTCATTTTGTTTATATACTTATATACTTCACCTGCTTTGGCAATGTTAACATATGTTTCCCATGCCAATAAAGCCCTTAAATTAAATTGAATTGAATTGAGAGAGAGAGAGAGAGAGAGTAAAGGACACCGTTGTATAGGTAACAGGGGGAGGGAGGGAGGAGAGAGAAAGAAGAAGGGAGGGAGGGAGGGAGGGAGGGAGGGAGGGAGGGAGGGGAGGGAGGGAGGGAGGGAGGGAGGGAGGGGAGGGGGGGGGGGAGGTAATTGCCTTACCTTTATTTTTGGTAAGGCAACAAATATTTAATTTACACAACATGCCTACCACTTTGAAGATGCAAAATATATTTTTGGGTGAAATAAGACATCAAACATAAAACTTGAGTGACATAACTATTCACCCCCCCCCAGGTCAATACTTTGTAGAGCCACCTTTTGCAGCAATTACAGCTGCAAGTCTCTTGGGGTATGTCTCTAAAAGCTTGGCACATCTAGCCACTGGGATTTTTGCCCATTCTTCAAGGCAAAACTTCTCCGGCTACTTCAAGTTGGATGGGTTCTGCTGGTGTACAGCAATCTTTAAGTCATACCACAGATTCTCAATTGGATTGAGGTCTGGCTTTGACTAGGCCATTCCAAGACATGTAAATGTTTCCCCTTAAACCACTCAAGTGTTGCTTTAGCAGTATGCTTAGGGTCATTGTCCTGCTGGAAGGGGAACCTCCGCCCCAGTCTCAAATCTCTGGAAGACTGAAACAGGTTTCCCTCAAGAATTTCTCTCTATTTAGCATCATCCATCATTCCTTCAATTCTGACCAGTTTCCCAGTCCCTGCGATGAAAAACATCCCCACAGCATGATGCTGCCACCATCATGCTTCACTGTGGGGATGGTGTTCTCGGGGTGATGAGAGGTGTTGGGTTTACACAGACATAGTGTTTTCCTTGATGGCCAAAAAGATTGATTTTAGTTCATCTGGCCGAGTACCTTCTTCCATATGTTTGGGGAGCCTCCTACATGATTTTGGCAAACACCAAACGTGTTTGCAATTTTTTCTTTAAGCAATGGCTTTTTTCTGGCCACTCTTCCTAAAGCCCAGCTCTGTGGAGTGTACGGCTTAAAGTGGTCCTATGGACAGATACTCCAATCTCCGCTGTGGAGCTTTGCAGCTCCTTCAGGGTTATCTTTGGTCTCTTTGTTGCCTCTCTGATTAAGGCCTTCCTTGCCTGGTCCGTGAGTGTTGGTGGGCGGCCCTCTCTTGGCAGGTTGTTGTGGTGCCATATTCTTTCCATTTTCAAATAATGGGTTTAATTGTGCTCCGTGGATGTTCAAAGTTTCAGATATTTTTTTAATAACCCAACCCTGATCTGTACTTCTCCACAACTTTGTCCCTGCCTGTTTGGAAGCTCCTTGGTCTTCATAGTGCCGCTTGCTTGGTGCTGCCCTTGCTTAGTGGTGTTGCAGACCCTGGGCCTTTCAGAACAGGAGTATATATACTGAGATCATGTGACATATCATGTGACACTGAGATTGCACACAGGTGGACTTTATTTAACTCATTATGTGACTTCTGAAGGTAATTGGTTGCACCAATCTTATTTAGGGGCTTCATAGCAAAGGGGGTGAATACATATGCACGCACCACTTTTCAATTTTTATTTTATTTTATTGCACTTCACCAATTTGGACTATTTTGTGTATGTCAATTACATGAAATCCAAATAAAAGCCATTTCAATTAAAGGTTGTAATGCAACAAAATAGGAAAAACGCAAGGATGAATACTTTTGCAAGGCACTGTATGTCAATACCTTTGGTTCCTTCCCCAGGCGTCATTGTTTCTGTTCCCGTGCCTTGTCTGTGTGTTTTCGGGTTTTTCTGTTTTGTTTAATGTTACGTTTATTCATTAAAACACTCACTCCCTGAACTTGCTTCCCGACTCTCAACGCACATCATTACAGAGAGAGAATAGGAACGCTCCAGTGGATATCATTAACATTCATTTGGATCATCACAGCAGATTAAAGCCTTGTGAACATGGCAGGGTGAACAGAGAGGGAGTGATTGGGAGTCTGTGCATGTGGTTTTGTGTTAATAATGACTGATTGTGTGTGTTTGTGTGTGGTTGTGTCTCACACTTCCTGTAATTCAACTGACCAATCAGTCACTTCTGGAACCTAACTGTCCAATCAGAGTCTATACGTGTAAACAGTTACACATGTAGACTCTAAAGGGCATGAGAAGGAAGAATTAAACGGCCAGAGAGAAATCATCTCCACACATTTTTTACGTCTTTAGTTGTGTAACGTCTTGTGAAGTATTTGGATACGGGTGACCAATGAAGCTCCAGTGTGTAGGTCATATCTGTCCCAGCAGCCTCTCTGGCTGTCCTCTCCTCTCTGCTGATATCACCAGCTAGCTGCTCATCTCTGCCCTATCGATCTCCTCCTTTATTGAGCTAATAACAGTTTGTTGACGACACTCTTCAACTGGACTCAATTTCCCAGGGTGGAGGAGGGAGAGAGAGGGAGAGAGATGGAAAGAGAGGAGGGAGAGGTAGAGAGAGGGAGGGAGAGGGAAAGAGAGGGAGGGAGAGGGAGAGAGAGGGGGAGGGAGAGAGATGGAGGGAGAGGGTGGGAGAGGGAGAGAGAGGGAGGGAGAGAGGGAGAAAGGGACACAGAGAGACGGAGGAGGGAGGGAGGGAGGGAGGGAGGGAGGGAGGAGGAGGGAGGAGAGGTAGGAGAGACTGTGTGGATCTTGTGTTTTTATCAGAACAACATCACCTTTGTATGACCAACAAATGTAGTTATCTGTCAGTGATTATCAGAGATACTGCCATGTGTCCATCAGAGAAGGGAGAGAGAGAGGTAAAGGAACACCTCTCTATTCAGTCTAGATTAGAATGTTTGAGTTGAACACAACAGGCCTGGGATTAGACAATAGAGAGAATAGGAGAGCTCCAGTGGATATCATTAACTGGCTGACAAGAGAGAGGGAGTGTGTGGTGTGTGTGTGGTGGTGTGTGTGTGTGGTGGTGTGTGTGTGTGTGTGTGTGTGTGTGTGTGTGTGTGTGTGTGTGTGCTGTGCGTGCGTGCGGCGGTGCGTGCGTGCTGCGCACGCGGTGCAACATAAGTGAGACAGTGGCGTGCGTGCGTGCGTGCTGCGTGCGTGCGTGCGTGCGTGCGTGCGTTGCGTGGCGTGCGTGTGGTCGTGCGCTATTAGGGTTTACACATATAAAGCCAGGCCGCCTTAGCTGCCCGACGGAGCACATGGAGTGACAGACAGACAGACAGACATATGATATGATCCTGACTATCTCTCAGAGCACTTCATGATACAAGAGGTTGATGCTACGGGCGATAGTCATTCTAGTTCAGTTACCTTTGCTTTCTTTGGGAACAGTGAACAATGTGGACACCTTGAAGAAAATGGGGAAAACAGACTGGGATAGGCGAGAGATGAATATGTCCGTAAACTCTCCAGCCAGCTGGTCTGCACATGCTCTGAGGACGCTGGTCCGCAACGTGGATGGTTTTCCCTTTATAGTCCATGATTGTCTACAGTTTCTGCCACATACCGTTGAATTGCAACTCCACTTTGTCTCTGTACTGTCGTTTTGCCTCATGGCTGATCTTTTTGTAAATGTCCATGATCCCAGTCCCGTTGCCATGGATACGGTGGTTCGCGCTTTGGGTTGGATAAGTTCTATTCGTCACCGTGGGAACAACATCCTCTATTCACTWKCTGATGAACCCAGTCACGAGTCAGTGTACACATCAATGCTGTTCTCAGAGGCTAACCGGAATATTTCCCAGTCCGTGTGATCAAAARAATTTTGAAGCATAGATTCCGATTGGTCWGACCAARGTTGAACAGTTCTTACCACGMGAGCTTRCTACTTAAYTTTCTGCCTATAGGTGGGGAGGAGCAGAGTTGAGGCGTGATCTGATTCGCTGAGGGGAGGTCYGGGGAGGGCCTTGTAGCCGTGCCGGAAGGGAGAGTAGCAGTGATCCAGGGTCTGTATTGCGCGTGTAGCACAGGATATGTGTTGATAGAACTTTGGTAGCATTTTCCTCAGATTTCCTTTATTGAAGTCSCCAGATACAATACATGCGGCCTCGGGATATGCAGGTTCCAGTTTACACTCCAGTGTAGTTCCTTGAGAGCCGTAGCGGAGTTGGCTCTCATGTCTCTCTGGAAGGAGACCTTCGCCCTGASCTTGTCTACTTTATTGTCCAGGGAATGAACGTTAGCGTGTAATATACTGGGAAGGGGTAGATGGTAMGCACGCCGCCTGAGTCTGACTAGGACCCCACTTCTTCTTCCTCTTTTCTGGTGTCGGCGTTTTGGTCCTGGGATGAATAGAGCTGCCTCGGGAAGTTCAAACAAAGAATCCAGGTCAGGGAAGTTGAATTTCTGCTCGAATTTCTAGTGAGTTACCGCCGATCTAATATCCCAAAGTTATTTTTGGCTGTAGGTAATAATACAAGACATGTTATGAGCAAATAATGAGAGAAATAACTAAATACGATTTGCAAGGAGCTAGAAACAGGGTGGAAGTGTCTGTCGGCGACATCTTGTATTCACCCCCCCCCC
>NW_019943831.1:44637-46479 GCF_002910315.2 Salvelinus sp. IW2-2015
TCTCCTTCCTCTCTCTCCTCTCTCTCCTTTCTCTCTCTTCTCCTCTCTCTCTCTCTCTCTTCTCTCTCTCTCCTCTCCTCTCTCCTCTCTCTCTCTCCATTTCTTTCTCTCTCTCTCTCTCTTCTCTCTCTCTTCTCTCTCTCTTCTCTCTCTCTCTCTCTCTCTCTCTCTCTCTCTCTCTTCTCTCTCTCTCTCTCTCTCTCTCTCTCTCCTCTCTCTCTCTCTCTCCACTCTCCTCCTCTCTCCTCATCTCTCTCTCTCTTCCTCTCTCCTCATCTCTCTCCCTTTCTCTCCTCTCTCTCTCTACTCCCTCATCTCTCTCCCTTTCTCTCTCTCTCTCTCTTCTCTCTCCCTCTCTCTCTCTCTCTCGCTCTCCTCTTTCCCTCCTCATCTCTCTCCCTTTCTCTCTCTCTCTCTTTCTCTCTCCTCTCTCCCTCCCTGCCCTCGCCTCTCTCTCTCTTCTCTCTCTCTCTCTCTCTCTCTCCCCTTTTGGGATAAAAACAGTGGGGCCATATTGATCAGTATCATCATTATATCTCCCGGACTGATATGATGTAGCGACTATACTGTAACAATATTAAAGTCATACCAGTGAAGATACAATGTCAGGCTTTTTTTTGTGGTCAGTGAGCCACTCCATAGATGACATCATACTGTGTAGTCTCACCAAGCGCTGTCGTAATCCGGTTACGTATGATGATGTCATGTATGATCACAGTGAGCGTTTTTTACTCTGGCTCCTCCTCGCCAGCGAAAGCCACCCTGCGTGAGTCAGCCAAATGACACAGAGGATGACACATAGTAACCCACAGTAAAGGAGAAAACAATTATATCATCATAGCTCTCTCATATTGTCAGATGGGCACAACCCAGTGTGAAACTAGAGTGAAATATTTACTGCTCTGGGCCTCTTCACATTTCTAAAATTGTATTCGTATTGATTGGATTTTGAATAAACTCCATGTAAGAAAATACATGTATCCTGGGTTTACTGTAACTTCCTGGGTTTACTGTAACTTCCTGGGTTTACTGTAACTTCCTGGAAATAGACTTGGGTTACATTCACCAAGCCAATAGATCACGCTGATGTCACCCACAACCCCCTCTGTTAGCCTCAGCAGATCCTCGATTTATCTATGGTCGTGGAGACATGATGAGATGGAGAGTTTAGATGTTAGACAGAGAGAGCAGAGCGTTTTGGAAGAGAGAAATGTTCTGAGAGCCATTAGGAGAATGGCTCAGGAGCCAGGTGTATGGGGTGTGTGTCTCTGACGGCGTCCTCTGGGATTTAGATTGTTTGTGTTTAACGGTAATGTGTGTGATCTGAGTCTCCCCTCGTCGCTCTCATCCCCCTCTGATGGACGTCGTCCCCTGTCACACGTGTCCCTGCTTCTCTGGGGCCACACAGACACACCTGCCTCTCTGGGGCCCGGGGGCTGGGGCCACACAGACACACCTGCCTCTCTGGGGCCCGGGGGCTGGGGTTACACAGACAGACGACAAGACCAAAAAAACACACTCTCCTCCATCTCCCCTTCCTCTCTCTATATTCTCTCTATATTCTCCTCGGACCCCACGTCTTTCCATCCCTCCATCTCTCTAGGGCTGTGGGAAGGTGGGAGGCAGGCACGGTGTGGAGCGTCCTCTCCTCTCCTTCCTCCCCCAGTCCTTTCCGGCCCACTGAGGCAGAAATGAGAGGTTAACACAGTGGCAGCGTTGGCATAATTGAGTGAATTTAGCACCTTGGACAGCGTACTAAACTCCTCATTGCTGTTCTGACCTCCTCGTCATGTTCTGTCAGTACGGCCCCGGGTTTCAGCTGCTGATTGAGAGGCGATATGT
>NW_019943831.1:46951-48812 GCF_002910315.2 Salvelinus sp. IW2-2015
CACACACACACACACACACACACACACACACACACACACACACACACACACACCTACACACACGTGCTGCATGTCGTGTTCACAGCAGAGGTTTAATGCCGGGAACTGGAGAGCAATCTTCTGCCGGTCGTTCCGCGGCCTCACGCTGTGGGCCCAGCACATTCACTTTTAAAAAGGACCCTTCAGACCCAGGTGTCTGTTTTAAATATAAACAGACACAACGGGGGAACAGAGGAAGGAGAGAAAGGAGGAATGTAAAGAGGAAAACGGATTGATCCGGGTCGAAGGGTTTTACTGTACAGTTAATAGGCCTGGCTCTTTAATGTGGCAAACTCCTATTTGTTACATTGTATTACTGTTCTGTCTCTGGTTTCACAATTTCACAACAAAGACAACACGGTTGTTATTGCATATATCTTAATTCATAGTTGCCAGTTGAAGTACTGTAATTGAACGTGTCTGAGAATGATTGTATAAAAAGATCAGGGTAGCCTACAGGAAAGTAGCCTATCGCCACACCTTAATGTTGTTTTTAGACAGTCATATGAATGGTCTGAATATTCTGTATATCTTGGACCTGGCGTGTCAGAATAACACGTTAAATATAGGGTCATTCTATGAAAAGAGTGCCTTTTAATATTTTAAGTAGAAATATTAAAACATTTAATTTGAAATGAAACGCCCTTTATATAGACCACAAGGAAAACATACATCTGAATAAAGGCTTGTCCCTCCTACAACCCTGTGTAWTTTCCAGGAAGATTTTAACCCATTTAATCCCAAAATGTCTCAGAATTCCATCCTCATTTGTAAAGCCCTCGTTATTTTGTTGCTTTGACAAGGTAATTTCTGAATATTATTATTTATTTAATGTGATTAGTGATTCATTTACGCCTGTCCCTCGTTTTAAGGTCAACACTGTTACGTGAACTGAACTCTCGTTTTAATATGGTGAAACTATTATTATTTTATTTATTTTTTTTATTCAAAAGACACATTAAACATGTAATAGTCAAATCCTAGCGTAAAAGCAGGTGAGCTGGCTCTACAATTGTCACGCCCTGACCTTAGTTATCTTTGTTTTCTTTATTATTTTGGTTAGGTCAGGGTGTGACGAGGGTGGCATGTGTGTTTTTGGCCTTGTCTAGGGGTTTTATATATCTATGGGGTTTTGGTATTGTATAGGGTTTATGTATGTCTAGGTGTGTGTAGTTAGTCTAGGCATATGTAGGTCTATGGTGGCCTGGATTGGTTCCCAATCAGAGGCAGCTGTTGATCGTTGTCTCTGATTGGGGATCCTATTTAGGTTGCCATTTTCCAGTTTAGTTTGTGGGTTATTGTCTTTGTGAAGTTGCATGTATGCACTCTTTGTTTATAGCAGGCACGTTAGTTTGGTTAATGTTCTTTGTGTTTATTCGTCGTTCATTAAAAGTATGTATTCACATCAAGCTGCGCTTTGGTCTCCTCACTACGATCGTGACAACAATTGGTCATTTTGTGGTGGAAAACAGCAGGTCGATCATAACACGTCAACCCTGTTACCCAGAGATAGACAGGCTAGAAAATGTTTCAACAATTCGATTTATTTTGTGAAACTTGCTTTCAGTTGCCGCTCCCTGTTGCACACAACACGCTTCCATTCCCCCTGTCACAAGGGGATTTATGGCTGATTTAAAATGAAATCCCCAACTCCGTTATGGTCAACTCTGTTACGGTCAACTCTGATACGGTCAACTCTGATACGGTCAACTCTGTTATAGTCAACTCCATTACAGTCAACTCTGTTACGGTCAACTGTTACAGTCAACTCCGTTATAGTCAACTCTGTTACGGTCAACTCCGTTATAGTCAACTCTGTTAC
>NW_019943831.1:52107-54865 GCF_002910315.2 Salvelinus sp. IW2-2015
AGAGCTATTCCCCTATTGTCTGTCTGCCCGGCAGTCTCCCAGTACTGGAGCCTGAATAACTCTTAAAAACCAGTCCTCTCCTCTAATCGCCTTTCATCTGACAGCCATACATCCACGATGTTGTTGTTCTCCTCCAAATTCTGAATTGACTCCCCTTTTCCAATGAGGGAAACCCGGAGGGAGGGTGTTAGAGGGAGACAGACAAAGAGAGAGAGGTTGTTTGTTTGGTCTAATGATGATGGTGGGTGCCAGTTGTTTGAGGACCGTTTGGCATGGATCTAAGAACAGACACCTACAGATTTRTTTCAGGCAGATAAATCTCCACTGACAACATCAAGCCTTATGAACACTACTCTGGTTAGGAGGAGAAACCACGCTGGAATGCTCTGGGCTTGTGGAGGACTGGCGGCCTCTCTCCTTAACATTGTTAACATTGTGTTCCATCGGATTGCCCTGAAATTGGATTGAGAGTCACTGTGGTATTGTCTGTTTGCAATGCCTGACTGGCCGTATCGCAGATCCTTTCTAGCCTGGCCACGGAATTAAAGACTGTTAATTAAATCAATAAACTAATTGGAGGGGTAACAATTCAATTTCAWCACTTTGCTCCCCACGATGTTAACAAGTATTTTAAAAGGCTGGCTGACTCTATTAGACACTTCCAATCAATCCACGAGCCTGGGCTCTGTYCTTCCAATTTTCATGAATTGATTAGTTAGGATTTGATAAATGGATTGTGCCATTGTTTCATGGTTCTGCCTGGATGGAGATATACATCTATTTAAATGGTGGAATAACAAGAATTACTTCTAATAAAGTGTAACCAGTAAGAAAAACATTAATGAGCAGTGAATGTTGAATTCAAATGATTGACTAAGTGTGCTAGCATTGCATTGTTAACTACCTAAGAGACCACTGCTAGGTGGATTGGGTTGAATAGTTGACCAATAAGCATTCATTTGTAAGAATGAACTTGAATTTAATTTCCTCTCGTTTGAAACTTTTCCCCCTTGAATACTTAAGGAGTTGTTTTTTTCTTGTGTTCTCCGATAAATTATTAATCTTACATGGTGAAATTAACCTCTTGACTATGCCTCCCCTCTCTCCCCCTCCCTTTCCTCCCCTCCCCCTCCTCCTCTCCCTCCCTTCCCCTCCCCTCCTCACCTCCCTCTTTCTCTTTCTCTCTCTCTCTCTCTCTCTCTCTCTCTCTCTCTCTCTCTCTCTCTCTTCTCTCTCTCTCTCTCTCATCTCTCTTCTCTCTCTCTCACTCCCTCCCTCCCCTATCTTCTCCCTTCCCCTCCCCTCTCCCGTCTCTCTCTCTCCTCTCTCTCCTCTCCCTCCCCCATCTCTCTCGCTCTCTCTCCGTCTCCCTTTCCTCTCCCTCCCCATCTCTCTCTCTCTCCCTCCCTCCCTCCCCCCATCCCTTCAGTCGTTCCCTCCAGCCCCAACATGGCGTCCTCCACCAGCCTGCCCTCTAACTGTAGCAGCTCTTCTGGGATCTTTTCCTTCTCCCCTGCCAACATGGTGTCGGCCGTCAAGCAGAAGAGCGCCTTCGCCCCTGTGGTGCGACCTCAGACCTCACCCCCACCCACCTGCACCAACGGCAACGGTCTCCAAGGTGAGCCCCTTAGCCAATCGATACACTATTATGTCTCTCTCTAACCAACCTCTACGTCCCAATATCCCCTCCTCCCCTCCTCCCCTCCTCCCCTCCTCTGGCCTTGAAATGACACATGTTGTTTTTTTCTTTCTCTCCTCCCCTCCTCTCTTTGCGCTCCCTCCCTCAGATCAGTCTTTTGTGGACTCTAGCAAGTACTCCACAGCCAGCTCGCTGCAGGGCCTGGCCTTTTCCTGAAGTACGTTACTCTTTCTGGCATGCACCCATCCTCCCTTCTCCTCCTCCGTCCCACTAACCATTCATCTCTCCATCCACTCCTCCATCCGTCCATCCATCCATCCATCCATCGTTCCACCCATCTACCCATCACCTTACCCATTACATTAACATCAACCATCCTCATATTGCAGTTGTATATTTTGACAAAAGAGAGGATGAGAGATGAGAGGATATCTCTAATTTTGGTCTGTGCTTTTGTTTATTCAGCTAAAAGGGCATTTGGCAGAGTAGTCGTATTACTCAGAAGTTTGTCCTTTTATTTGGCTTTAATGCTGTTGTGGTCGTGCCTATCTTCCTGTGTGTGAATGAGGAGAAAGGGCATGAATGCGTAGGGGCTAGAGGGCAGGGCAGGCTGTAGCTGTGTGGGTGTGGGAACACAGAGCTTTCTCCCAGGACCGGACAGGACACACTGCTGTCCTCAACAGACCCAATACATYCAGTCGTAGCCAAAAGTTTTGAGAATGACACAAATATACATTTTAACAAAGTCTGATGCCTCAGTTTGTATGATGGCAATTTGCATATACTCCAGAATGTTATGAAGAGTGATCAGATGAATTGCAATTAACATCATGTCAGTGATTCTCTCGTTAACACAGGTGTGAGTGTTGACGAGAACAAGGCTGGAGATCACTCTGTCATGCTGATTGAGTTRGAATAACAGACTGGAAGCTTCAAAAGGAGGGTGGTGCTTGGAATCATTGTTCTTCCTATGTCATCCATGGTTACCATGGTTACAAGGAAACATGTGCCGTCATCATTGCTTTGCACAACAAGGGCTTTACAGGCAAGTATATTGCTGCCAGTAAGATTGCACCTAAATCAGTCATTTATCGGATCATCAAGAACTTCAAGGAGAGC
>NW_019943831.1:55739-63470 GCF_002910315.2 Salvelinus sp. IW2-2015
TCCCCCTTTCCCGATTTGTTTGGAGGGCAATCCGGGAAAAACAGTTATGGATATTAGTTTCCTTTATGATGTTTTACCTTTTAGTCCTCTTTTTTCTTTTGGTGTTTTTTTTTTAGAATATTTTTGCTATTTTGTCCGGAGAAGACAAGGTGAGCACTCATCAGTCCTGTGTCATGCCAACAGTAAAGCATCCTGAGACCATTCATTGTGGGGTGCTTCTCAGCCAAGGGGGTGGGCTCCATCACAATTTTGCCTAAGAACACAGCCCATGAATAAAAAGAATTGCGTACCAACACATCCTCCCGACAGCATACTTCTCCACAACCACCATCAGGAAACAGTTTGTGTGACAGAACAATGCCTTTTTCCAGCCATGAATGGAGCACCTTGCATAAGGCAAAAGTGATAACTAAGTGGCTCGGGGAACAAATTTATTATATTTTGGTCCATGGCCAGGAAACCCCCAGACCTTAATCCCATGAGAACTTGTGGTCAATCTCAGAGGGCGGGTGGACAAACAAAAACCCACAAATCTGTGGCCAGCATAGCTAGTGCAAGAATGGGCAGCCATCAGTCAGAAGTGGCCCAGAAGTTATGCAGCATGACAGCGGATTGCAGAGGTCATCTGCTGAGAAAAGAAGGGTCACACGTGTAAATTATTTGACTCTTTGCATCAATTCATGTAATTGTGTCAGTAAAAAAGGCCTTTGGACAAAACCAAATTTTTTTTATGAAATGCTTGTAATTATATTTCAGTAATCCATAGTAACTTGACAAAAATATCTACACTGAAGCAGACAAAACTTTGTGGCAAATTATATTTTGTGTCATTCTCAAAACTTTTGGCCACGACTGTACATTACTGCAACACAATCAGAAGAGATATCTCACAATTTACATAAGGTCTTTGTTTTATTCAATAAACCCGCCAAGCATTGACTGGAATACCAGTATAGGATTTCTTTTGGAAAGTATCTTTTTAAATCATAGTTTAGTGTTAGAGCTCCACCAGCCAAACAAAACCTGAGACAGGAGCACAACATCACTCCTTTAACACTGTAAGATAGCGTAGCGTAAGCATAGTACAGTGGAGTTGTGCTTCCACAGTCTCCTCCTCTCTCTCTCTCTCTCTCTCTCTCTCTCTCTCTCCTCTCTCTCTCTCTTCTCTCTCTCTCTCTCTCTCTCTCTCTCTCTCTCTCTTCTCTCTCCGATCTGCAGTTGTCAAGAAAGGCTTCTTCTATCTGATCAACCCCCCCCCCCCCTCCCCAACTAGGCTGGGAGATGATCAACAAAGACAGCTGTTGGGCTCTGTTGACAATCGATACTGTCGCTATTTACACTGACATACACCACCGACTGACTCGGTTTGTGTTACACTACTGCAGATAAAAGCTAGAGTTGAGTCACTGTCATACATGATGTGGTATCTAAACCCAAGCTCCTTCCTCCCAGTCTCGTGCGTCTCACAGTCTGACAGAACTGGCATACAACTGCCAGAAGATACCCACATACAGCAATAGTTCCTGTGCAGTCGGCCATATTATCAGCCGGAATAGTTGAGAAGCATTTTGTGCTTTCATGTAAATCAGATTTGTTCTAAGATTAGTAAACCAAATCTGGGTTTATTTAAAGATCATTTTGATATCCTCACATAACATTTTAAAGGCTTTCTTTTTGTACGTACACTTGTGATTTTGTTTTGACATATGTGTTATTTTATCGATGAGCTAACCACATTGATGTGTGTGTGTGTGTGTGTGTTGGTGGTGTGTGTGTGTGTGTGTGTGTGTGTGTGTTGTGGTGTGTGTTGTGTGTGTGTGCTTGTGTGGTGTGCGTGCGTGCGCGTGCGTGCGTGCGTGCATAACTTTTCCTGCCTCTCTTGATTCCATCAGCAGTAGATTTGAGAGCAACAAACGCCTGCAGAAAACACCCAGAATCCTTTTTGTGTTTGTCAGCAGTTGCATAACTAACGTCAAGTGAAATCTCAAGCAATAAACATTCCTTACACACTTCTAAGGAACACACCTTAGAGGTCCTCCTCTGACCCTTCGACCTCTGACCCTGACCTGTGGCCTGTCCCACTACACTGGACATGTTAGGCTCCGCTCAGGGAACAACCTCATCAATCCGTCACCATGTACCCAGCTCAAATCCATTTCCCTGTGAATGATTGGTGATGATGGAGCTGGTCATGTACTCAACTCAAATCCATTCCCTGTGAATGATTGGCGATGATGGAGCTGGTTCATTCTAGTCAACATGAATTATATACAGTATATTGTCATTTTGGGCAGTGCCTTCGGAAGGTATTCAGACCCTTGACTTTTTCCACATTTTGTTACGATACAGCCTTATTTATAAAATGTATTATAAACCTGCACACAATACCCATAATGACCATAACAGTTTTAGCAAATGTCTTAAAAATAAAAACAGAAATGCCTTATTTACATAAGTATTCAGACCCTTTGCCAAGGAAACAGGCACATCCTGTTTCCATTGATCATACTTGAGATGTTTCTACAACTTGTTGGAGTTCACATGTGGTAAATTCTATTGATCTTGAATGATTTGGAAGGGCACACACCTGTCTATATAAGGTCCCACAGTTGACAGTGCATGTCAAGAGTAAAACCAAGCCATGAGTGTTGAAGGAATTTCCCGTAGAGCTCCGGAGACGGATTGTGTCGAGGCACAGATCTGGGGAATGGTACCAAAACATTTATGCAGCATTGAAGGTCCCCAAGAACAAAGCAGCCTCCATCATTCTTAAATGGAAGAAGTTTGGAACCACCAAGACTCTTCCTAGAGCTGGCGGCCAAACTGAGAATCGGGGGAGAAGGCCTTGGTCAGGGAGGTGCTCAAGAACCTGATGGTCATTCTGCAGCACTGCACCAATCAGGCCTTAATAGTAGGTGGCCAGACGGAAGCAACTCTCAGTAAAAGGCACATGACAGCCCACTTGGAGTTTGCCAAAAAAGCCCTAAAGGACTCTCAGACCATGAGAAACAAGATTTTCTGGTCTGATGAACCAAGATTGAACTCTTTGTCCTGAATGCCAGCGTCACATCTGGAGGAAACCTGGCACCATCCCTACAGTGAAGCATGGTGGTGCAGCATCATGCTTGTGGGGATTGTTTCAGCGCAGGGACTGGGAGACTAGTCAGGATCAAAGGCAAAGATGAACGGAGCAAGTACAGAGATCCTTTGATTAAAAACCTTTTCCAGAGTGCTCAGGACTGAGATTGGGGGTGATGGTTCACCTTCCAAGACGACAATGACCTAAGCAACAACCCAGACAAGCAAGAGTGGCTTTGAACAAGTCTCTGAATATCCTTGAGTGGGCCAGCCAGAGCCCTTACTTGAACCGATCGGAACATAGCTGTGCAGCAACGCGCCCCATCCACTGACAGAGTTGAGAGATCCCGAAGAAGAAATGGGAGAAACTCCCCAAATACAGGTGTGCCAAGCCTTGTAGCGTCATACCCAAGAAGACTGGAGGCTGTAATCGCTGCAAAAAGGTGCTTACAAAAAGTACTGATAAAGTAGGGTCTGGAATAGTTATGTAAATGTGATATTTCATTTTTTATTTATAATAAAATTCACACAATTGTGTAGTGTTATGTAGTGTTATGTAGTGTTGTGTTACGTTGTGTAGTGTTATGTAGTGTAGTGTGTTGTGTTGTGTAGTGTTATGTTACGTTGTGTAGTGTTATGTAGTGTTATGTAGTGTAGTGTGTTGTGTTGTGTTACGTTGTGTAGTGTTATGTAGTGTTATGTAGTGTTGTGTAGTATTGTGTATAGTGTTGTGTAGTGTTGTGTGTAGTGTGTAGTGTGTTGTGTTGTGTAGTGTTGTGTTACGTTGTGTAGTGTTATGTAGTGTTATGTAGTGTAGTGTGTAGTGTACTGTGTAGCCGTTGTGTTGTATCGTGTTGTGTAATGTTGTGTAGCGTAGTGTAGTGTTATGGTGTGTTGTGTAGTGTTATGTAGTGTTGTGTAGTATTGTGTATAGTGTTGTGTTGTGTGTAGTGTGTTGTATGTTGTGTAGTGTTGTGTTGTGTGTAGTGTTGTGTATAGTGGTGTGTTTAGTGTTGTGTGTTACTACACACAACACTACTACACACAACACTACACACTACACAAAACTACACACTACACAACACTATACACAACACTGCACAACACTACAATGTATGTAGTGTAGTGTTGTGCAGGATTGTGCCTGGTGTGTCTTCACTGCGCTGCGTACTGTTGTCACCCTTGGTTTGATTTGGAGCTTTCATTAAGCATAGCTCTGTTCCTTATGTTGACACAGATCCCCATGCAGCTGTTTGAAGCCAGCCGGGGATGATGTAATACGTCACAAACACACAGACATGAGCTTCAGTGCATGCAAACAATTAAGGCACGGGTTTTGACAACACTAATCAAGCGTTTCAAGTGTCCAATTTGTGCCAATTTGGCAAGGCTGTTGAAAATATATAAATGATTTATACCTTGTTTGAAAGCGTATTTGAGTCATAGTTTCATGGGGCATAGTTTGTTATGCAGATGTGAGAACAGATTGCTGTATTTAAAGAGTAATTATTATGTGAGGAAAACATAGGGAACATTTTTATGTATTAAACCGACTCTCCCTTTCCTATCTCTTTCCCCCCTCGTTTCGCTCTCTCTCTCTCTCTTCTTTCTCTCTCTCTCTCTCTCTCTCTCTCTCTTCCCTCCGCCTTCTCCCTTTCTCTCTTCTCCACCCAACAGTGATTCCTGGAATGATCGTTCCTCCCATGTAAGCGATGTTTGGGTATGAGAGGAAAGACTCAGGCGTGGATCTCAGCATGTACCCAAGGATCCAGTTGAGGACTGGTTCGTCAGTCCTGCGTTGAAGGAATAGAACCCGTAACTCAGGCCCTTTTTAAAAGGAATCACATTTGAACTTTAAAATTATAAGAAGAAGAAAACGCAGCATTTACAACAACCTCTTTGGAATTCGTAAGAGTTGAACGCAAGGTCACAGATTACCCAGAAAGCCCAACCCAGCTAAACATGAGTTTTATTTATTTGGGAGAGGTTTAACTCATACTTTTATTTAGTGTTTTACCTTTGTGCAAAACCATATGTATTTCCCATCTTCAACGTGTAATATACACAAGTGAAAATATTAGAGAGATTTTTTATTTATGAATCTGAAAAAGATAAATTAATACATTGTTTGTGAATGATAGAAGACATTAAAATGTGAGTTAAATAGTGAAGACTGAATTAGATTCATACAATTGCTCTACTCATGAATCAAGACTAGCCAAACCAGACATTTAGACATTTGTTTTGTACAACAGTGTGCTGGATAGAGACGATGCCACATTCCCTAACTAACCCTAAGGCACAGAAAGACACATACATGCTAGGTAGCACAAGCTAACCATGCACCATTGCAGTAACTCTCTGCTTTTGAGTTCTTTTGGCCGCTGCAAACAGCCCCTACTCATTTCTCACCCTCTCATGCCTAGCAGAGACAGCCATCGCTATGACTAGAAGCGTTCCCTTGTCACCACAGAAAGCAAGTGATTTATCCATGATGACACATAGCCGGCCATTCACTCCATGTTGGCTGTGAGTGTACCGATCGTGTCCCAGCTCCTAGGTGGTTGTCAGAGWTAGAGAGCAGAGCCTGAACCTGCTCTGAATACCAACAGTGTCGCTACTGTCTGGTTGGTCGTTGGACCGCAATCTTGCTGTGGAGCCACTCAGCAAAGCCCTGTAACTGTACATTAGAAACCTCTTGTTAAAGTGTTCTCTCTCTCTGCCATCCACCATGAAATCTCAATGAAGGAAACCATATGTTTTAAAAGGATGTCGCCATTTCACTTTTGCTATATTGTGTGAGTTATTTTTCTTTTTATGAACTATTCCTTGATAGTTTTTGGTTTGTTGTGTTCTCACCATGAAACTGTGATCATGGGCCGGCCATTCAAAATGTTTTTCTTGTTCCACCTTGTTACCGTACAACAGTTGAGGATCTGAGATAGGTTCAAACTGGGAGACACTTTATAGACAGACTAATGAGTCAACATGAGGTGTTTAGTGGTGTCCCAGTCGCCATGGTGAGACATGGAATACCCAGCACTGTAAAAGTTACCTAATCCTCAGATGCCCAGCAAATATCTGAATCCAACCTTTTCAATTGTCTTTTTTTTTCTCTCTCGTGTGATGTGTGTTTTTGTATATAGTAATACATGTCTGTGATGTTTCTTTAAATTTTGCCAAAGTCATTGTTTAAGATATATTTATACATTTAAAGAAGTCTTAAGGCAGCTTTAGTGTCACGGATGTCATGTTTACTACATACTCAAAATGATCCCATCAACTTTAGCTCGGAGAGTTTAAATAGTAAGGGAGATACAGAATGTTACATATCCACATGAATAATGTACTATCTCTCCTCATTTTCTACATTTAGCTTCTTCCACATCCTTCATGTGTATGTTTGCATTTTGTGACAGTGCCGATCAGTTTTTATTTGGTTGTTTACCACGTTCCGTGTTTAGATGTGATTCTGATACATTTCATTTTTTACGTTGTAGTTTTTCTTATGTTGTTTTAAGCCAAACTTCCATTTCTAGCTCCATCCACCCTAAAAGCCATTGTCTATTTTTTGTATCATTTTGGAAGTTAATGAAAATGTTTGTTTTTTTCGTCTTGATTTTGCGTTTGTTTTATCATATGGTCAAGGTAGTATATTATTCTTATAGTAAAGAGATTATATAAGTATATCATTTGAATTTCTTCTTTGCTTAGATTTTTTTGGCTTAAAAAAAAAAAACGTATACTGTTTAAAAACAAACAATATGCATGTGGGTTTTCTTCCTAGCCATGAAGTTGTGTGCTGAAAGCAGAAAGACCATTTTTTGGGGGGGGAAATATGAAAATACTTTCTTCATCTCTTCCATCTTATTTTCACTTTCCCCTCCGTTGTCTCACCAAAATCTGAACCAGCAGTTTAGATGCCTTAACAATGCAAACCCACAGACATCAGTGTAGAGTAGAGACCACATCAGTGCTCTGCTAACATACTTTCAAATGGGTGCAACAAGCAACATATAGAGAGGGGGGAGCACAAGTGTAACTGTTCCTGAGCCCTGAGCGATGTTTAACTGTTTTCCCTGCCGCAGTGAGCACTCGGCATGGCACAGCAGAGATAGGGGGAGCCAGAAATAACAGAGAAGAGGGAGAGAGAGAGGGAGGGAGGTGGATGGGGCTGGCTGACTGACGGGGGAGGACACTGAGACGAGATAACTGAGAATAGAAGGGAGGATAAATATTTAATGTGTTGAGCAGCTGGAGGGGAGCTGGTATGGAGCGGTGGAGAGGAGGAGAGGAGGAGAGGAGTGTAGCGGACTGCCTTGCTCATCTGAAGCCAACCCTTCCCTTCATATTCATCTCTCATCTTCAGGGTTATTTCCTCCGTCTATAACGATATATATATACAGTGGGGCAAAAAAGTATTTAGTCAGCCACCAATTGCGCAAGTTCTCCCACTTCAAAAGATGAGAGAGGCCTGTAATTTTCATCATAGGTACACTTCAACTATGACAGACAAAATGAGGAAAAAAAGTCCAGAAAATCACATTGTAGGATTTTTTTATGAATTTATTTGCAAATTATGGTGGAAAATAAGTATTTGGTCACCTACAAACAAGCAAGATTTCTGTCTCTCACAGACCTGTAACTTCTTCT
>NW_019943831.1:63495-73240 GCF_002910315.2 Salvelinus sp. IW2-2015
CTTCTTTAGGCTCCCTGTCCTCCATCGTTACCCTGTATTAATGGCCACGCTGTTTGAACTTTTATCAGTATAAAAGACACCTGTCACACCTCAAACGGTCACACTCCAAACTCCACTCATGCCAAGACCAAGAGCTGTCAGGCACCAGTAAACCAAAATCGTAGACCTGCACCAGCGCTGGGGAAGACTGAATCTGCCAATAGGTAAGCAGCTTGGTTTGAAGAATCAAAACTGTGGAGCAATCTATTAGGAAATGGACGAAGCATACAGACCACTGATATCTCCCTCGAACTGGGCTCCACGCAAGACTACCCCGTGGGGTCAAAATGATCACCAGAACGAGTGAGCAAAAAATCCCAAACCACACGGGGGACCTAGTGAATGACCTATGCAGGAGAAGCTGGGGACCAACAGTAACCAAGGCCTACCATCAGTTAACACACTACGCCGCCAGGGACTCAAAATCCTGCACCAATGCCAGATACTTGGCGATGATCCAGAAGAAGATTATCTGGGAGGAATGTCATAATGGTCAGATGAAACCAAAATATATTTTTGGTAAAAAACTCAACTCGGTCTCGTGTTTAGAGACAAAGAATGCTGAGTTGCCATCCAAAGAACACCCATAACCTACTGTGAAAGCATGGGGGTGGAAACATCATGCTTTGGGGCTGTTATTTCTGCAAAGGGACCAGGACGGACTGATCCGTGTAAAAGAAAAGAACCTGAATAGGGCCATGTATCGTTGAAGATCTTTGAGTGAAAACCTTCCTTCCATCAGCAAGGCATTGGAAGAATGAAACGTGGTGCTGAGCGTCTTTTCAGACATGACAATAGCATCCCAAACACACCCCGGGCAACGAAGGAGTGCTTCGTTAAGAAGCATTTCAAGGTCCTGGAGTGCCTTAGCCAGTCTCCAGATCTCAACCCCAATAGGAAAATCTTTGGAGGAGTTGAAAAGTTCCCAGCACAACAGCCCCAAAAACATCACTGCTCTTAGAGCGAGATCTGCATCAGGAATGGCCCAAAATACCGCAAGTGTTGTGAAAACTTGTGAAGACTAAGATAAACGTTGTGATGAAAAACTTCCTTTTTGCTATTTTTCAAATATGCTCCCCCCACAAACCAAGGTATATAACAAAGATATTTGAGATAAACCTTTTTGTTATTACCAAATACTTTATTTTCCACCATAACACAATTTGCAAAATATAAATTACATTACAAATCCTACAATGGTTGATTTTGTGGATTTTTTTTTTCTCATTTTGTTCTGTCGATAGTTGGCATATGTACCTATGATGAAAAAATTACAGAGGCCTTTTCTCATCTTTTTTAGTGGGAGAACTTGCACAATTGGTGGCTGACTACATTCACTTTTTGCCCACTGTTAGTAGACCTCCACGCTAAGGGTGACGTTGATGGTTAAAACATTCTCTTTTCCCAGTGTGATTCTATTAGACGAAGGAAGGTTTGGTACTAAAACAAGATGGCATGTTCTGAGCTGAACCGTTCCTAAATGACAGCCACAATCATTTGTGACACAACAAGTCATTTTACACCCTATGCTGAGACAATTACT
This sequence comes from Salvelinus sp. IW2-2015, assembly GCF_002910315.2. NCBI lineage: Eukaryota > Metazoa > Chordata > Actinopteri > Salmoniformes > Salmonidae > Salvelinus > Salvelinus sp. IW2-2015. The sequence goes on from NW_019943831.1 coordinate 65,078, forward strand.
ATGCCTTCTGCTCCCCCTCTTCACCCTCTTGACTCCGCTCTCTCTCCTTCCCTCTCTCTACAACTCTACTCCGCCTCTTCTTCGAACTCCGCCCGCGTCCCTCTTCTGACTCCCCCTCCATCTGCTTCTGACCTTCTAACACCTCCATCGGGGTGAACCCCCCTTTCTCGACTACCCCCTCTCCTTTCCTGACTCCCCCTCTTCTCGTCTGAACTCGCGCCCTCTTCTGACCTTCCAACCGCCCTTCTTCTGTCTCCCCTCTCTCTGACCTCCTCCTTTGATCCCCTGCCATTCTGTCTCGACTTACACCCTCCTCTACTCGACTCCCCCTGCCTCATTCTGACTCCCCCTCTCTTTCCATCGACTCCGCCCCCTCTTCTGGACTCACCCCCCTCTTCTGACCCTCCCCTCTCTTCTGGACTCCCCCTCTCTTTGACTCCCCTCTGGCAGGATTCTGCGCAGCCCTCTTGCGGATCCCGCCTCTCTTCTGACTCCCTCCCTCTCTTCTGACTCCCCCGCCCTCTTCTGACTCCCCCCTCGTCTTCTGTATCTGCCCCCTCTGTCTGTGGCTGCGTCCCTTCTCTCTGCACTGCCCCTTGGCCTCCTTCTGGTCTTCCCGCCCTTCTTGTCCCGCCTTTCTGACGGGCGGCCCTCTCTGTTGCTAACTCCCGCCTCTCTTCTGACTTCTCCGCCCTCTTGCTGACTCTCCCTCTCTTCTGACCTGCCGCCTCTCTTCTGACTCTCCCCATCTTTTTCTTGCACTCCCCCCTGTCTTTGACTCCCCGCCCTCTTCTGACTTCCTCCCCTCTCTCGACTCCCCCCTCTCTTCTGACTCCCCCTCTCTTTCTGAATCCCGCCCTCTTCTGACTCCCCCTCTCATTCTGACTCCCCGCCCTCTCTGACCCCCCCTCTCTTCATGAGCTCCCCCCTCTCTTCTGACTCCCCGCCCCTTCTGACTCCCCCCCTCTTCTTCCTCCCTGCCTCTGACTCCCCCTCTCTTCTGACCCTCTCCCCCCTCTCTTCTGGACCTCCCCCTCTCGTTCTGGACTCCCCTCTCTTCTGACCCCCTCCTCTACTCCCTCCTTCTGACTCCCTCCCTCTCTTTGACCTCCCCCCCTCCCTCCTTCTGACTGCCCTCCCTCTCTTCTGACCTCCCCCTCTCTTCTGACTCCCCCCCTGTCTCCCTTCCCTGACTCCCCCCTCTCTTCTGACTCCCCGCCCCTTCTGACTCCCCGCCCCTTCTGACTCCCCCCTCTCTTCTGACTCCCGCCTCTTCTTGACTGCCCGCCGCCTTCTGACTCCCCGCCCCTTCTGACTCCCCGCCCCTTCTGACTCCCCTCTCTTCTGGACTCCCCGCCCTCTTCTGACTCCCCGCCCCTTCTACTCCCCGCCCCTTCTTGACTCCCCCCTCTCTTCTGACTCCCCGCCCTCTTCTGACTCCCCGCCCTTTCTGACTCCCCCATCTCTTCTGACTCCCCCCTCTCTTCTGACTCCCCGCCCCTTCTGCACTCCCCTCTCTTCTGACTCCCCGCCCTCTTCGACTCCCGCCCTCTTCTGACTTCCCCGCCCTCTTCTGACTCCCCCGCCCTCTTCTCGATCCCCCCTCTCTTTCTGACCCCCCCACTCGTCTGACTCCTCCTTCTCGTCTGATCCCCTCTCTTCCTGACTCCCCCTCTTCTGACTCCCCCCTCTCGTCTGACTCCCCGCCCTCTTCTGACTCCCCGCCCCTTCTTACTTCCCCCTCTCGGTTCTGACTCCCTGCCTCTGACTCCCCGCCCTCTTCTGACTCCCCGCCTCTCTTTCTGACTCCCCCTCTCTTCTGACTCCCCCCTCTCTTCTGACTCCTCCCTCTCTTCTGACTCCCCCACTCTCTTTCTGACCCACCCCCCCTCTCTTTCTCGACTCCCCCCTCTCTTCTGCCCCCCCTCTCTTCTGACCCCCCTCCTGTCTTCTGACTCCCCCCCTCTTTCTGACTCCCCCCTCTCTTCTGACTCCTCCCTCTCTTCTGACCCCCCCCACTCGTCTGACTCCCCCCTCTCGTCTGACCCCCCCTCTTCTTCTGAACACCCCCTCTCTTCTCTCGACTCCTCCCCTTCTTTCTGACCCCCCTCTCTTCTGACTCCTCCCTCTCTTGCTGACTCCCCCTCTCTTCTGACCCCCCTCTTCTTCTGACCCCCCCCTCTCTTCTGACCCCCTCCTCTTCTGACCCCTCTCTTCTGACTCCTCCCTCTCTCTGACTCCTCCCTCTCTTCTGACACCCCCTTTTCCCACTCCCTTTATATTACAAAGAGCACCAGTTTATCTCTGACATGGGTCACATGACCACTCTTTGTACTCTTTCGTGTGTGTGTGTGTGTGTGTGTGTGTGTGTGTGTGTGTTGTGTGTGTGTGTGTGTGTGTGTGTGTGTGTGTGTGTGTGTGTGTGTGTGTGGTGTGTGTGTGTGTGTGTGTGTGTGTGTCTGTGTAGTCGTGTGTGTGGTGTGTGTGTGTGTGCATCAGTCCCTCTGAAAGAGAAACATGGCATTTTATTTAATTTTTTTTATTGCTGAAGGATATTTTGTAATGTGACTTCATAGGAGAGAGGGAACATTTAAACTGGGGATTCTGAAGACGAGGGAGTCTGTTGTAAAATGCAGTTGTGTAATGCTGATTTCTGTGTATCTGCATTGCGACTCAGTTCTCCTGTGTTTGGGGATAGGGACAGATGAGTTTGAGGTTTACTGTGTAACCGTCCAGCCAGGAGAATAGTGCCGTCCCTGTCGGGGAGGTGGTCACCTGGTCAATGAAAACATTGTTCTCTGAGTCCTACTATAATCCCTTTGTTCCCATCTCTCCTTGCTACCAAGCCTTGTGTTTGACTGGACACACAGATCAGTTATATATTGATCGATAGGGAAAAGAGGAAAATAAACTACTGTAACGATTATACTTTTTTTGTTTGTTTCAACTTTGAAAATGTAAAATAGCTTTTCAACTTTCACAATATTTAATTAAAGTTCCCTCTTGTCTGTGAACCTGGTGATGTGCTCGTCATTTTTGTGAAGCTGTTAGTGACATATTTTTTTTCTTCTTCATTTTGTGCAATCTCACAAAATACACACTCAAAACAACACACACTATACAAACTCATCACAGCCTAATAGCATGGTGAATCTGCCCAGCCAGTTCCCTTAACATATTAATGATGGCTTCCCAAGTTATTCATTGAAATGCGCTTTGCATGTAATTGATTCATCGTTTTCATTTACGGTCCTCAGCAGAAACTAAGTGTCTTTTCTCATTGTGCATATGTAATTTGAGCCACTCCGATCTGATTAGCTTGTTAAAACGCTCTTTCTGCTGACCCCAAACTGTTCCAGGCCCTGGCTGCAAAGCACCATGGGGGTCCTGAAAACGAGGGGGGGAAAGGACCCAGATTGTCCTCGAAATGTAATTTTTGATCGTCTGTGTGTTGTAGAGCTAGCAGCAACATCAAGCCCTGTGATGTTGTGCAATGTTAAACCCTCTGCCAATTGTGTGTTCATAAACGTTGAATGGAGACTCTCACATAATGGAAAGTGTTAGTGAAGAGTCAGGCACTGCAGACGTCATGATGAGTTTGCTTTCATAAACAACGCTCAGTGAGAAAGGCCTTCTTAATTAGACAGATGTGCCCTGCCCTGGGTTATTGATCAGCCAGGCTGCAGGCGGAGAGTGTGTGCGTGTGTGTGTGTGTGCGTGTGTGTGTGTGTGTGTGTGTGTGTTTGTGTGTGTGTTGTGGTGTGTGTTGTGTGGTGTTGTGTGTGTGTGTGTGTGTGTGTGTGTGTGTGTGTGTGGTTGTGTGTGTGTGTGTGTGTGTGTGTGTGTGTGTGTGTGTGTGTGTGTGTGCACGTGTGCACGTGTGCGTGTCGTGTGCGTGTGTGTGTGTGTGTGTGTGTGAGCGCATGTGTGTGCGTGTTATGTGCATGTATGAATGTGTGTGGTGCATGTTGTGTGTGCGTGTGTGTGTGTGCACGGTGTGAGCGCATGTGTGTGCTTGTGTATGTGCATATATGTGTGTGTGGTGTGTGTGTGCGTGCGTGCGTGTGTGGTGTGTGTGTGTGTGTGTGTGTGTGTGTGTGTGTGCACGTGTGTGAGCCATGTGTGGTGCTTGTGTATGTGCATATATGAATGTGTGTGTGCATGTGTGTGTGTGTGTGCGGCGTGCGTGCGTGCGTGCGTGCGTGCGTGCGTGCGTGCGTGCGTGCGTGCGTGCGTGCGTGTGTAGGTGTGTGTTGTGTGTGGAGCTATATGGAAAGGTATTTTCCCATTCCTGGCCTCAAGGCCCAATCAAACCAGAACCGCAGATGTCTTACTGCCACCAATGAGTTTCATTCTCCTCTTTCCTACGGAGTTCATTTATCACACTGAATTCAGGAACACATCAAGTCCCAGTGACTATAGAGTACTGTACCCAACCACCCAACCACACATCTTGTATTCACATCGATTGCATACACACACTGCATAGCAGGTGAGTGAGTGAGTGTGCGTGCGTGCGTGTGTGTGTGTGTGTGTGTGTGGTGGGTGTGTGTGTGTGTGTGTGTGGCGGTGGGAATAACACAGAAGGTGAAGAGACAGAACTCAAGACCTCCATTAGCTAATGGATCTCTGACAGAGGAGAAACATCCTCCTTTCTCTCCTCCATCTCTCTCCCTCTCTCCCTGTCCCACATCATACCCCACTGGGTTCATCCCTCCCTCATCTCTCTCTCCCTGTCCCACATCATACCCCACTTGGTTCATCCCTCCTCTCTCTCTCTCCCTGTCCCACATCATACCCTACTGGGTTCATCCATCCCCTCTCCCTGTCCCACATCATACCCCACTAGGTTCACCCCCCCTCTCTCTCCCCCTCCCTCGCTCCTCCCTGTCCCAACATCATACCCCACTGGGTTCATCCACCCCTCTCTCCCCCCTCCCCTCGCTCCTCCCTGTCCCACATCATACCCCCACAGCACTTTACCCTATTGTGCTCATTCTCATTCTCTCAACAACAAAAAATCCATTCAAAGGGGTTTATTGGCACGGGAAACATATGTTAACATTACAAAAGCAAGTGAAGTAGATAATAAACAAAAAGTGAAATAAACAATAAAAATGAACAGTAAACATTACACTCACAGAAGTTCCAAAAGAATAAAGACATTTCTGTTCACATCAAGTCATAGTGAATAAATGTTGTTTGTACTTCATTTTGTTGCTTTCTCCTTGATATATTAACACATTGAATTTCAAGTTTTACAATACGGTTGCTGTAACCGATGTGCAAATGGTTAAAGTAAAAAGGGAAAATAACATAAACATAATATGGGTTGTATTTACAATGGTGTTTGTTCTTCACTGGTTGCCCTTTTCTTGTGGCAACAGGTCACAGATCTTGTTGCTGTGATGGCACACTGTGGTATTTCACCCAATAGATATGGGAGTTTATCAAAATTGGATTTGTTTTCTTAATTCTTTGTGGATCTGTGTAATCTGAGGGAAATATGTGTCCTCTAATATGGTCATCATTTGGCAGGAGGTTAGGAAGTGCAGCTCAGTTTCCACCTCATTTTGTGGGCAGTGTGCACATGGCCGTGTCTTCTCTTGAGAGCCAGGTCTGCCTACGGTGGCTTCTCTCAATAGCAAGGCTTTGCTCACTGAGTCTGTACATAGTCAAAGCTTTCCTTAAATTTGGGTCAGTCACTGTATACTCTCTGTTTAGGGCCAAATAGCATTCTAGTTTGCTCTGTTTTTTTGTGAATTCTTTCCAATGTGTCAAGTAATTCTCTCTCTCTCTCTCGCTTTCTCTCACCCCCCCTCCCCGCCCCACAACATACCCCCACCGGTCTCTCCCCCGGTGACTAAGTGAGGAGGGTTATGATTGGTAGATGACTAAGTGAGCAGGGGTATGATTGGTAGATGACTAAGTGAAAGATAGAATTTAGCAATCAGGGCTGCTGGGCTATTTATCCTCGCCGACAAGGGGGCCTTTAAGCACAGAGCATGCTGTGCTTAACGAAATTGCGATTGTGTTGAATTGTGTGAAATAAAGACAGACATGGATTTTAAAAGGGAGCGGTTATATTCATTCAGTACAGAAATTCTGCTTATCTACCTGAAATACATGTAGATATCTATCTAACTACCTGAAATACCTATCTACCTGAAATACATGTAGATATCTATCTAACTACCTGAAATACATGTAGATATCTATCTAACTACCTGAAATACATGTAGATATCTATCTAACTACCTGAAATACATGTAGATATCTTTGTTACACAGAGGGATGCTGAGGTAAAAACAATATCAACTCACCCCACTCTCCCCTACAAACAATTTGTTAAATTCATTTTTTTATTAATAATTTATTTGATTAATAGATATTTTTTGCTCATATCACCAAAGGCAGACATATTGTTCTACTTACCAGAATCTCTTCTACTTACCATTCCAGGAAATGTTGTCATTCAAAGTTACTCAATGATCTTTCACCTTTTAGGTCAAATGTCATCCTACAGGTCACTGTTGTCCACTCCAGCAGAACAGGTCTCCTCACAGGTAGGTCACCATGTCACACTAGAGCCTTTGTGTCCGGTGGAGGGGTCAGGAGTCACTAACCAAGTGTGTAGTGGTGCTGGGCCCTAACTAGACAATGGGGGTCAGGAAGAATATAGATGGAGGACAAAGTTGTCGATACTGATGCTTAACAATTGTGTTTAATGGCAGTTCTTTGACATGTTTAGATGTGCAGCGTAGTTTATTGACATGTCAGATGTGCAGCGTAGTTTATTAACATGTCAGATGTGCAGCGTAGTTTATTAACATGTCAGATGTGCAGCGTAGTTTATTAACATGTCATTAGATGTTGCAGCGCTAGTTTATATAACATGTCAGGTGCAGCGTAGTTTATTAACATGTCAGATGTGCAGCGTAGTTTACTTAACATGTCAGATGTGCAGCGTAGTTTATTAAACATGTTTAGAGTGTAGTATTTACATGTCAGATTGCAGTAGTTTATTAACATGTCAGATGTGCAAGCGATAGTTTTAATGTAGAGCAGCGTATGAATGTCAGCATGTGCAGCGTAGTTTCATTAACATGTCAGATGTCGGCAAGCGTAGTTTAACACAATGTCAGATGTGCAGCGTAGTTTTATTAGAACCATCAGCATGTGCAGCGTATGCCAGCCTGTTATGACAATGTACAGGTAGATTCCTCACTTCTGCCCTCCTTCTCACCCCAGTGAGGTATGTCCAAATTTGTCCATTGTAAATTGAGAGCTTTAGTGATTGTATCAGCGTGATGTGCTGTGTGCCCTGGACACGAGTTCATAATATTCATACATCAACAGACTGGAGACTTGGCCAGACCCGCGAAGAGCATATAAGTCGCTGGGGAAGAAGGAGGTGATGAGTGGCAGAGCGAAGGAGAGGTAGAGGAGGGGGCAAGCCTCGCTACCACAACTCTGTGCAGTCGTCTCATGGAAGCAAAGCTTTCAGGTGCAGATTCTTCTGAGATCAAGAGACGCTGCACACAGGACACCCCGCGCCTCTTGGGATAAATAATAATATATATTCTTCTCTGCTGCTGCTCTTTTTTTACGCCAGGCGAATAAAGGAAAATGGATTTGAAAGGACAACCTTAGAAGTGAAACACAAGGTCCCGGTGGGATCGAAGAAACGGAAGGGGCGGGAAGAAGGCTTGGTGTAGTGTAGACTCGAGTGAGACGCAGGAAATAGATGAGTGGAGGAGAAGAGTGTATGAGAAGAGAGTATGGATGAGAGGAAACGGAGATAGGTTGAGAGAAGGATCCTTGTAGCTGGTGAAGAGGGAGGAGAGGTTCTAGATACTGAAGCGCGAGTGTCTGTCATCGTCTAATGAATCTGAGTTGCAGAGCTGATCTGGTCATGTCAGAAATGACAGGGAAGGAGAGAATTGCGCGAGAGACGGGAGAGGGAAGGAGAAGAGAAGACAGGGGGAGGGAGGAGCGGAAAGACCATTCGAGAAACAGGGAGGGAGTAGGGAGAGCAGAGAGATAAGAGACAGACGTGTACAAGGAGGTAGGAGTTAAGGAGGGTGAACGTAGACAAGAGACGGAAAAGGGGGACACGAGTCATAAAAGGCCTGATGAAGCCGAGGACGACTACTGTGGTGT
>NW_019943831.1:74780-88310 GCF_002910315.2 Salvelinus sp. IW2-2015
GAGAGACAGGGAGAGAGGGGAGAGAGAGGGAGAAGGAGGGAAGAGACAGGGAGGGGGAGGGAGAGAGGAGGCCGGGGAGAGGGATACGTGAGAGACCAAAGGGGCACAGGTGGAGGTAATATGTCACACCACTACCACCCCAAAACAATGAAGGGTGGGTAGGTGGGGGTTGATAGAACCTCTCCTCACACCTACTATTTTTCTTTGTTTTGACATCAGCACATGCTGCCAGGAAGTCTTCCCAACATGTGACTACACACGTCTTACCTGGGTGTGTTGGTGTCAACAGCAGCATATCTTCTAAATAAATGATAACATTGTCATATACAGTATGGAGTAGGGAGTCACTGCTAACGTGATTACAAGCAGATAACATGAGGTCATCTCTATGACCGTGTCTGGTGATGTATGGGACAGGGTGACTGTGTGAGAGGGGTGGTGATTGCTGTAGCAGAGATATACACTAGTAATTAGTGCCGAGCGTTTGAACCAAATGGACATATTACTCCTGCTGTTAACAGAATGTCAGCACTCCCTTCATTCATCTTTAGGATGACTCTGTGTAGTACAACATTGGCTGGCTCCCCGACAAACTGGTCATTTATCGAAGTCTGTTTGATTTCTGCTGGGTGTACACTCTACAGGCACACTGCACTGCTTATCAAAAGGGAGAGACAGGAGAGAAAAGGGTAAATGTATAAATCAAGGTTCATTCAGGATTTGCGCTCACCTTGCGGAAAGAGAAAACCCATCTGTCTCAGCCCTTCCTGGAGTTTAATAAAGGAGATACTGTATCGGGAAAACTCAGACACTCACACCAAGAATGGTCATTGTATCATCTGATGTACATACGTCCATGTACTTTCACAGGCCCTGTCTAGATGCTCAACTGCACCGGCAACTTTCATACTTCATTTTCACCTGTGATGAACACACATCCATGATGGTATGTGTGTCAGACAGTGGGCAGTCGGCCCCTGACGCCCTCAGAAACCTTTACAGATGCACCATTGAGAGCATCCTGTCGGGCTGTATCACCGCCTGGTACGGCAGCTACACCGCCCGCAACCGCAAGGCTCTCCAGAGGGTGGTGCGGTCTGCACAACGCATCACCGGGGGCAAACTACCTGCCATCCAGAACACCTACACCACCCGATGTCACAGGAAGGCCAAAAAGATCAGCAAGGACATCAACCACTAACCCACTGAGCGAGGAGAGACTGGCTGACTTCCTCAGACATAGCTCCGTCTCCGTGATGAAGTAGTGGGAGAGGGAATATGAGGACAGAGGAGGACGTACACTGTGTGGCTAATCATGCCTCTGCCCCAAAGAGAACAACCTTAGCAGTCAGATACTCAGAATCATAAGAACATATAAATCATTTTTCTTTCCACAGTTGTGACCACAAATCTCCAAATGTAATATTTCTGAGGAACATTGCAGCGGGTGTGCTCTGCACTGGCAAGGGAGTTACTTTTGTTTGAATGATGTGTTATGACAATTTCCTGTGATGTGGTGATGGTCCTTTCTGTGCCAGGTATTAACTGACAACAGTCTGTTGGGAGACAGTACTGTGGTGATGGTCCTTTCTGTGCCAGGTATTAATGACAACAGTCTGCTGGGAGACAGTACTGTGGTGATGTCCTATCTGTGGCCAGGTATTAATTGACAACAGTCTCTGTGGGAGGACAGTACTGTGGTGATGGTCCTTTCTGTGCCAGGTATTAATGACAACAGTCTGTTGGGAGACAGTACTGTGGTGATGGTCTATCTGTGCCAGGTATTAATGACAACAGTCTGTTGGGAGACAGTACTGTGGTGATGGTCCTATCTGTGCCAGGTACAGTCCACTGAGTATTACTCCACTTGCCACTGGGCTGGCTGTGTTGCGTCTGCTGTGTGTGTACAGTATGTGCGTGGGTGCATGCGAGTGCGTGTGCGTGTGTGTGTGCGTGCGTGCGTGCGTGTGTGTGTGTGTGTGTGCGTGCGTGCATGCGAGTGCGTGTGCGTGTGCGTGTGTGCGTGTGTGTGTGTTACAGGAACTCATATAGAGGCCATGGAGAAACCATTTGAGCGATGTTCATGACTTAACCCTTGTGTTGTCTTAAGGGTCAGAAATGACCCGCCACCATGTTTAACAGCAGAGAAAACCCCCTAAATGATCTTTCTGATCTTTCTTCAACTTGAAATGTGATGACTTTTCCTAGAGTGACCCCGACATTAGAAAAAGTGAAACATCGCCTTTGTTCATATTACCATGAAAGCTGTACACCACCAGGGTACAAAGATTGTCTTAGGGTCATTTTTGACCCGGCAGTTATAAAATCATTTACACACCACAAAAACTACAGACACACACACACACATCTCCCCTCCACAACTCCACACATGACTCAAGTTCACAGACAAAATAAAAACTATTTCAGACAAAAGAAAAACTATTTCAGACAAAAGAAAAAATTCTTGAAAGCATTGTTTACTAATGTGGAATGCAGTCAGAGGCTATAAAGGTGCTGCAGATGACAGTCCCCCCAGTTCTCTCTTTGCTGAAGCCATGAGTGCACGTTTCAGCGCACAACAGGTCGTAGATCAGATTTTTTCAGATGTCCAGGAGGAACAAGAGAACAATGATTTAGAAGAGGAAGAGGTATCTGAAGAAGAAGATGGGGAAGAATACAACCCATAGCACGATGCATCATTTTCAGATGAAGAGAAAATCCTCCAAGCTGAAAGAGAGACATTTTTGTCGAAGAACGGCAAAATGACATGGTCCTTGTCACCATATGACAACCAGGGCAGCATGGCAGCACAAAATGTCACAAGGATGACCCCAGGGCCTTATGACCCCAGGGCCTTATGACCCCAGGGCCCACAAGACATGCAGTTACCCAGGACATCGCCTCAACATTCTACATGTTCATCACACCAGCCATCGAACAAATCATCCTGGAGATGACAAATTTGGAGAGTTTCCGTAATAAACATGGAGACAACTGGACAAGGATGGATGAGATTGACCTGCGTGCCTACATAGGGCTGCTAATTTTAGCGGGTGTGTAAAGGTCCCGAGACGAGGCTACATGTAGTCTCTGGGATGCAGAGAGTGGAAGGGTGATTTTCCGTGCCACAATGACACTGAAAATCTTTCACACTGTCTCAAGAAAGCTACGATTTGATAACCGTGAGTCAAGCCCTGCAAGACGTGTGAGAGACAAACTGGCGAGGTCTGGGAGAAGTGGGTGGAGCGTCTGCCACACCTCTACAACCCTGGGCCTGAAGTAACAGTGGATGAGCAACTGGTTCCATTCAGAGGTACATTATTATTTTCATATCTGTAATGTAAGTGATTTTCACTGTTAATTTTATTATGTATTGCTGTAATATCACTGATTTATGTGATTGGTTTCTGTGACACTGATACTAATTACTGATAGTAATCTCTTTTGTCAATAGGACGCTGTCCTTTCCAGCAGTATATGCCCAGCAAGCCAGCAAAGTAGTGCATCAAGATATGGGTGGCCTGTGACGCACAATCCAGCTACACTTGGAAGATGCAAGTCTACACGGGGAAGCCGACCGGTGGAGGCCCGGAGAAGAACCAGGGGATGGGGGTTGTGCTTGATGTGACAAATGGACTAGGGGGCACAATGTCACGTGTGACAATTTCTTCACCACTCATGAACTCAGCCAGCAGCTCCTGAAGAGGGAGATCATCATGGTTGGCACAGTTAGAAAGAACAAGCCTGAGCTCCCCCCTGCCCTCCTCGCAACAAGGGGGAGAAAGGCCTTCTCATCAAAGTTTGCCTTCACCCCCACCACCACTCTAGTTTCTTACCTCCCAAAGAGGAACAAGAATGTGGTCCCCATGAGCACACTGCACAAAACGTCTGAGATCAGTGATCGTGGGGACAGGACGCCAGCCATCATCCTGGACTACAACCACAACAAAGGAGGCGTGGACAACCTGGACAAGGTGATTTGAACTTACAGCTGCAGGAGGATGACTGCCCGCTGGCCCCTGGTCATCTTCCGTCCTTAAACAATGCCTTCGTGATATGGAACAAGATCAACCCTACCTGGATGCCTGATAAGTGGAACAAGAGGAGGGTGTTCCTGGAGCAGCTGGGAAAGGCACTTGTAACCTCACACATTCAAAGAAGGGAGCGCCTCCCCAGCACAGCAGCCTCTGCAGCACTTGTGAAAGCTGTTCAGGGGGCTGAATCTTGTCCTGATCCACCTGAGGCTGCAGCTGGGGCAGGCAAGAGGAGGAGATGCAAATAATTCTGCCCCCCATAAGCAGGACTGTAAAACAAATACTATGTGCTGCACAAATAATATGTGCTGCACAGAAATACATCTGTAAAGTCCATGGACACACACTTGCATACTGTCCTACATGTGCTAATTAGAGTTGATTGATTTATGCTTTTCACATTTTTGTTTTGTATCTATTATCTTATTTTGTTCTAATTTATAGTTGTTGTTTATACACATTGTGGGTGGGGGTAATGGTTAAAAAATGGGAGAAGACTAGTATTTTGTAGTTGAATTCCTCATTTTAATAATATATCACTTTTGCCAAAAAAGTTCAAGACTGTTCAATAAAATGCATTCAAAACTACTTTCTGCACATTTCTGCTACTTTCTTAGGCTATCTTGTATATGCTAAAGTATTTATGTTTACACCTATGCAGTACCTTTAGCAATAATAATAATAATAATAATAAACCTCTACTTTAGTAAAGAAAACAATTATGACAGGTGTGTCGTAATTAAAACGAGTAGTGTCCACTGATTAAATGCAGTCTTTCTGCATTGTGAAGAGGGAAAACCCAGATATTCACAAGGTTTGTGATGAATGACAGGTTGTTTCTTCATGCAAAATAGATTTGGGGTTTAATATTCAATTAAGCTGCTTTATTTTAGGGGTTTAGTGAAGGCGGGTCATTTTTTAACCTTAGGATAAGGGGAGTAGACAGAATGTTCAGACTACATAAAGGTTAAACAGGTGACACTGATGCTGAGTGAGCTTCTACATTAGGATCGAAAGGTCCAGCACCCAGGGTGCATTGATTTCTCTCTCTCTCTTACTACGATCATCAGTTACCCGTGTGATAGTGTTGAGTATGACATCGCAGACACATCTTGATTTAGTGAAGAACATGCAATGCGTTCCCACGTATCTTTCTTTACGTGACTCTACGATCAAATAAAGGTTTAATACACTTCCACCACTCAGTCCTGAGTCACATCTCTCTACACACAACCTGAGTCACATCTCTCTACACACAACCTGAGTCACATCTCTCTACACACAACCTGAGTCACATCTCTCNCATCTCTCTACACACAACCTGAGTCACATCTCTCTACACACAACCTGAGTCACATCTCTCTACACACAACCTGAGTCACATCTCTCTACACACAATCTGAGTCACATCTCTCTACACACAACCTGAGTCACATCTCTCTACACACAACCTGAGTTATGTCACCACATGTACACACGTAATACTGTATTTAGCGGACACTTTAATCCAAAGCAATTTACAGTCATTCATGCATACATTTTATGAATTTGTGGTTCCGGGAATTGACCCCACTATCGTGGCATTGCAAGTGCCATGCCCTACCAATTGAGCTACAGAGGACCACTCACAAACACAGACATACACGAACGGGACACTCCTGTGACTCTCAGCATCTGTACTGGAGCCAGAGAGCATCAGTAGAGGAGTGAACCAAAGCCTCTCTGCATCCCAGAATGACATCACCTCTATCAGCTGGGCCTGCTTAAAACTGTAAGATTTACTGCTGTTACACCTCTCATGTCCTACACTGGCCCTCTACTGGCCCTACACTGGCCTTCTAACTGGCCCTCTTTGGCCCTACACCGACACAACACTGGAACTACACTGGCCCTCTACTGGTCCTACACTGGCCTTCTAACTGGCCCTACACTGGCCCTCTACTGGTCCTACACTGGCCCTTTACTTGCCCTACACTGGCCCTCTTTGGCCCTACACTGGCCCTTTACTTGCCCTACACTGGCCCTCTTTGGCCCTACACTGGCCCTCTTTGCCCTTACACTGGCCCTCTACTGGCCCTACACTGGCCCTCTACTGGTCCTACACTGGCCTTCTAACTGGCCCTACACTGGCCCTACACTGGCCCTCTACTGGCCCTACACTGGCCCTATACTGGACATACACTGACACTACACTGGCCCTGCAATTGCCTTACACTGGCCCTATACTGACACTAAACTGGACATACACTGGCCCTACACTGTCCCAACACTGGCCCTACACCAACACTACACAAACACTACACTGGCCCTACACTGGCCCTAAAACTGGCCCTAAACTGGCCCTACACTGGCCCAACACTGGCCCTACACTGGCCCTACACTGGCCCAACACTGGCCCAACACTGGCCCTACACTGGCCCAACACTGGCCCTACACCAACACTACACAAACACTACACTGGCCCTACACTGGCCCAACACTGGCCCTACACTGGCCCAACACTGGCCCTAAACTGGCCCTACACTGGCCCTCTACTGGCCCTACACTGGAGCTACACTGGCCGTCTACTGGCCGTCTACTGGTCCTACACTGGCCCTACAATGGCCCTAAACTGGCCCTACATCGACACTACACTGACACTACATTAACACTAGACTTACACTACGCTGACACTAAACTGACACTACACCGGTCCTACATTGGCCCTACACCGACACTACACCGGCCGNCTGACACTACATTAACACTAGACTTACACTACGCTGACACTAAACTGACACTACACCGGTCCTACATTGGCCCTACACCGACACTACACCGGCCGTACACCAACACTACACCGGCCGTACACCAACACTACACCGGCCTTACACTGGCCCTACACTGGACCTCTACTGGCCCTACACTGGACCTACATTGGCCCTTTACTGGCCCTACACTGGAGCTACACCAACACTACACCGGCCCTACACTGGCCCTACACCAACACTACACCGGCCCTACACTGGCCCTACACCAACACTACACAGGCCCTACACTGGCCCTACACTGACACTACACTGGCACTACACTGACACTACATTGGCCCTAAACTGGCCCAACACTGGCCCTACACTGACACTACATTGGCCCTAAACTGGCCCTACACTGGCCCTACACTGACACTACACTGGCCCTACACTGACACTACACCGGCCCTACACTGGCCCTTCACTGGCCCTACACTGGCACTATACTTAGCCTCTACTGACCCTTCACTGGCCCTACACTGACNCTACACCGGCCCTACACTGGCCCTTCACTGGCCCTACACTGGCACTATACTTAGCCTCTACTGACCCTTCACTGGCCCTACACTGACTCTACACTGGCCCTACACTGACCATCTACTGGTCCTCTACTGGCCCTACACTGGTACACGCAGGCAGCAGTGTGGAGTTAGAACGCAGCAGGGTGGAATTAGCAGGCAGCAGGGTGGAGTTAGTAGGCAGCAGTGTGGCGTTAGCCAGCAGCATGGTGGAGTTAGCAGGTAGCAGGGTGGAGTTAGTAGGCAGCAGTGTGGCGTTAGCCAGCAGCATGGTGGAGTTAGCAGGTAGCAGGGTGGAGTGTGTTACCTGGACCCTACATTGGCCCTTTACTGGCCCCTTACACTGGAGCTACCAACCAACACTAACAAAAACAACGGCCCTGGACACTGGCCCTAGAGTACAGTCCCTGCACACCTAACACCGGCCCTACAACGGCCCTAAACACCACACTACTACAGGCCCTAACACTGGTCCTACACCTGACACTAATTACACACTGCAACTACAGCCTGAACACTGCGACAATTGGCCCTAAACTGGCCAACACTCGGCCCTACGCACCATGACAGCGACATTGGCCCTACAACTGGCCCTAACAGCTGAGCCCTAGCACTGAAACTACACTGGCCCACATCCTGGACACTATGTCTATTCTCGGCCACGCTCATGAGCCCTCTGACAACTTGTGCCCTAAGCACATCGGTACTGATCACTCTAAAGCCTCTACTGATCGGACCTTCCACTGCTCGCGCTCGTGGACACTTGGACCATACCGCTGAGGCCTTACGCCCTAGTACCCTGGTTATCGCGTGAC
Organism: Salvelinus sp. IW2-2015; assembly: GCF_002910315.2. Taxonomy (NCBI): domain Eukaryota; kingdom Metazoa; phylum Chordata; class Actinopteri; order Salmoniformes; family Salmonidae; genus Salvelinus; species Salvelinus sp. IW2-2015. Next base: position 82,937 of record NW_019943831.1, read on the forward strand.
GAGCGTAATACACTAGACCTTAACTACGGCTGACACTGACTGCACTACATTAACATGGAGGTCCTAACATCGTGGCCTCATGGGTGTCTTGCGCACTCCGAACCTATCAAGGGCGCCGTGACACCAGGACGACTTTACAACCTGGCCATATACATTGAGCCTTTACTGGGCACCCTACACTGGACCCGGTTACATTGGCCCAAAATCACTGGTCCCTACACTGCGACACTGAAACTGGCCACACGACTGGCCTACACTGAACAACACACTGAAAACTGGCCCAACACTGGCCCTACACTGACATACACTGGCCTACACTGACCCACTACCCGGCCCTAACTGGCCACTTCACTGGGCCCTACACAATCTTTGCGCAACTATACTCTATAAGCCTCTATTCTAGACTTCACTTCACGGCCCTACACTGACTCTACCTGGCCCTACAAACTGACATCCTACTGGTCTCTAAATATCTGGCCAACCCCCCCCCCTACCTGGGTTAAACTGACACGGCAGGCCAGCAGTGTGTGAGTTAGAGTACGCAGCAGGGTGGAATTAGCAAGGTGCACAGGCAGGTGCTTGGAAGGTTAGAGTGAGGCAAAGCATGGGACGGTTATGCTCATGCAGAGTCGAGCTAGTGGGGGTTGGAGTTTGTGGCAGGTGTTATGCGAGGGTGGAGTGGTAGTTATAGGTTCAGGTCAGGTTTTGTGTGGGTTGGGTCGTTGTATGGCTTTGGTTTGCAGCAGCATGTGGAGTTTTTTAGGCGAGGTAGGCAGGGGTGGAGTAAGCAGGGTGAGCATGGTGGTGGAATGTAGCCAGGCAGCAGGTGGAGTTGCAAGGGTATCAGTGGCAGGGGTGGAGTTGTTTGGAATGCATGCAGTGGGTGGGAATTAGTATAGGGCAGTGGTGCGAGGTGGATTGGAGTGTGTTAAGCTGAAGGTCAGGGTGGGGATGATTTTAGCATGTGTTTGGGGTAGCTGTTGTCTGGCAGCAGGGGTGAGAGTTTAACAGCAGGCAGACAGTGTGGAGTTAGACAGCGTAGGCAGCAGTGGAGATTAGCAGGCCAAGCTGTAGGAGTGATGGTTTGGTAGTAGGCGATGCAGGTGTGTTGGAGTTACCGCGTTGTCGAGTTTTGTCCTTTAGCGATGCGGGTGCGAAGGTTTTGGAGTCTAGGTTAGGTGTCTGTAGGTGGTGGTGGAAGTTTATGGTTGAGGTTGTGTTGTTGCTTGTGTGGGGTGGTGGTGGTGGTTTGGCGTGTGGTGGTAGTGGGTCGGTTGTTTGTGTTGCGATGCAATGTGGGTTTGTGGGCGGTTATGCGTGGTCAGCAGCAATGGTGGATGTAAAGCAGTGTAGCAGGTGTGGAGTAATTTCAGGCGATGCAGTAGGGTGGAGTTAGCAGGCAGCAGGGTGGAGTTTAGCAGGGCAGCAGTGGTGGAGTTGCAGGACGCAGCAGGGTGGAGTTGGAAATGGCATGTCAGGGGTTGGCATTGAGTTCGGTCAGGTGGCAGTCATGGATGTGGAGTTAGGCGAGGTGTCAGGGTGGGGGAGGGTTGTAGCGGAGGGCAGCCAGGGGTGGTGAGTTAGCAGGTCTTGAAGCTAGGGTTGTTTGTATTTTGTTTAGGTGCAGGTCAACAGTGTGGGAGGTTGTATAAGTGAAGCGTCAGCGATTTGGTGTGGGAATTAGGCAGTGCAGCAAGTGGAGTTAGTAGGCAGCAGTGTTGGCCGTTAGCCTCTTAGCGAGCAGTGGGTGGAGTTGGTAAGCAGTTTGTTAGGTGTGGAGTGTTGTAGCAGGCAGGAGCAGGGTGGAGGATGTGTAAGGCGAGGCAAGGGGTGGAGTTATGCAGGTGTTCAGGCACAGGTGGTTGTAGCAGCAGGGTGGAGTTCAGCAGGCAGCAGGTGTTGGTGTTAGGAGGTCAGCAGTGTTGGAGTTAGACGAGCAGGGTGAACAAGACGGTGGTTGGAGTTAGGCAGGCAGCTGAGTTAGAACGCAGTCGGGGAAGTAGCAAGAGAGCGCAGGTGGAGTTAGCAGGCAGGGTGGAGTTCTAGCAAGGCAAGCAGTGAGTTAGGAAACGCAGCATGGTGGAAGTTAGCAGGTCAGCAGGGTGGAGTTGGACATGGGCTAGCAGGTGGAGTTAGCAGGTGAGCAGGTGGAGTTGAGGCAGGAAGCAAGGTGGATGTTGAGCAGGCAGTAGGGTGGAAGTCATCAGGCAGCAGGGTGGGAGTTAGCGAGGATTCCTATGTCAAATTGGTAGAGTTATGGTAGGCAGCAGGGGTGGAGTTAAGCGAGGGCAGCAAGGGGTTGGAGTTATGGCAGGGCGCAGGCGATGGTGTATGAGTTTTATCAAAGGCAAAGCAGGGTGGAGTGGTAGAGTATGCAGGCAGTTGGAGGTTAGCAGGCAACATGGTGGAAGTTTGCAAGGCGGCAGATTGGAGTTAGAGAGTACGTGGCAGGATGGAAGTTAGCAGGCAGCAAGGGGTGAGGTTAACAGGCAGCATGTTGAAGAGGTAGCAAGGCAGCAGGGTGGAGTTTAGCAGGCAGGAAATGGTAAGAGTTGTAGCAGGCAGTCAGATTGGAGTTAGGAACGCAGCATGTGGGTGGAATGTAGCTAGGTCTTTGTTCTATTGTGGTGTTGTATGTTCAGAGGCAGCAGGGTTGGTAGTTAAGTCTACGAGCGAGGTGGTACGATTTTATGCAAGTGTAGCTTACGGTAACAGTCATGCACGGTGGGGTTAGCGAGTGTCGATGCATGTGTGGAGTTCAAGGCAGTGCAATTGTCAGGTGGTGGAGGTTATGCAGGCTATGGTATGGTAGAATTAGCTAGGGTGCATGCAACGGGTGGAGTTTTAACAGGTATGCAGGGTGGGAGTTAGCCAGAGCAGCAGGGTGGAGTTAGCAGGAGGCAGGGTGAAGTTTTAGCAGGAAGCAAGGTTTGGAGTTTGCAGGCAGTAGGGTGGAAGTCATCAGGGACGGCAGCAGGGTGGAGTTCGCAGGCAAAGCATTGTAGAGTTATTTAGCAAAGCAGGGGTGGAGTTTAGCCAGGCGAGCAGGGTGGATGTTGAGCAGGCAGCAATTGGGTAGAGTTAGCAGGCCAAGCAGGGTGGAGTTAGAATTGCAGCAAGGTTGGGAGTTAAGCAGGCAAACATGGGTTGGAGTTTGCAGTGCAGCATGGGATGGAGTTTAGGAATACGTGGCAGGATGAGTTATGCAGAAGGCAGCAGGAGTGAGGTTTAACAAGGTGCAGCATGTTTTAAGAGTAGCAGGCTCAGCAAGGTATGAGTAGCAGGCAGGATATGGGTAGAAGGTTAGCTAGGCAAGGCAGATTTGGAGTTAGGAAGCAAGCAAGGGTGGCAATTAAGCAAGGGGAAGCAGGGTGCGAGTATAGCAAGCAAGCAGGGTGGAGTTAGCAGGCAGGATGGTAGATTTTAGCAGGGTCTTACACGGTGGAGCTTAGCAGGACAGCAGCGGTTGGAGTTATAGCAGGCAGCAGTGGTGGAGTCCAAGCTAAGCAGCAAGGGTGGAGTTTAGCAGGCAGGATGTACGATTTAGCAGGCAGCACGGTGGAGTTGAACAGGTAGCAGGGTGGAGTGTAGCAGGGCAGCAGTGTGAGTCAAGCAGGCAGCATGGTGGAGTTAGCAAAGGCCAGCAAAAGTTTTGGAGGTAGCAGGCAGAAGGTGGAGTTAGCATGAAAGGCAGTAAGGGTGGAGTTAGACACAGCAGGGTGAGTTAGCAAGAGCAGCAAGGGTGGAGTTAGAAAAGGCAAGCAGGGTGGAGTTAGAGAGGCCAGCAAGGGTGGAGTTTAGCAGGCAGTAGGTCGGAGTTAGCAAAGTGGCATTGTTGGAGTTAGCAGTTAGCAGGGTGGAGTTAAGCAGGTGCCATTGTGGAGTTAGCAGTTAAGCAGGGTGGAGTTAGCAGTTAGAGCAGGGTGGAGTTAGCAAGGTGGCGTTGCTGGAGTTAGCAGTTAGCAGGGTGGACTTAGCAAGGCAGCAGGGGTGGAGGTAGCTGTATTAGCAGGTTGGAGTTACCCAGGGTCCAAGTAGGAGTGGGTAGTACCAGGCAATGTAGGAGCTGGAGTTAGCCAAGTTAGCAAGATTGGAGTCTAGCAAGGCAGTAGGGTGGAGTTAGCAGGCAGATAAGGGTTGGAGTTAGGCCGTGTTTATGCTACCTCTTGCGTTTTTCTCCTGTGGGATGCAGGCCTTTGGAGTCAAGCCTAGGGATTTGTCGAGGACATTCATCATAAATGGAGAAACACATCAGGGAGAGCTGCCAGTAATCCACCAGGCAGGCCCTGGCCTTTGTTGGGTTACTCTGGCAGACCCCGTAGCTTTCCAGAGGAGAGGAAGAACCCACGAGCAAATGGCCTCGCGGCAAATGGCCACTGGCAAACATCAATTTTATCCCTGGGAGTCCCCCTGGGCCCGGGTCCCAGGCCACTCCACCCTAGCCCATCCAATGCCATAGGACTTGTTACAGACAATGTAATTAAACCCTCTATCGGTAAAGGTTAAGAGTTAGAGCTAAAACTGATTGTAAGTACAATACATTCTTAATGACGCAGTGTGGTCGAGGAGAAATCAGGAGAGAAATGATACTGGTCAGCTAGTCAATCTGAGAGGCTTCGGGGGTGCTGGGGTGGTCCACTTAACCTGATTAAATCTAAGGCCTCTTGGTGGAAAAATAACAATAAGAGATTTGATTAACTGTTGTTTATAAATGGGCTTGTCCATTGCGACTCAGGATAATCTCACTCCGCTCCCAAAAGCGTGTCTCTGTCTGTCTGATCCTGGTCCTGGTCTCTGTCTCTGTCTTCTGTCCTCTGTCTCTGTCTCTGTCTCCTGTCTGGTCTGTCTGTACTGTCTGTCTGTCTGTCTGTCTGTCCTGTCTGTCTCGTTCCCTGTCTGTCCTGTCATGTCCTGTCTGTCGTCTGTTCTGTCTGTCTGTCTGTTCTGTCCTCTCTCTCTCTCATTTTTTTAATTAAATTAAATTACCATTTGCTTTTAATTGGCCATGACGGAAACATATGTACATATTGCAAAGCGTTACTTTGGATATTATTACAATAATAATAACAAAAATTAAAAAAATAAATCTCTCTCTGTCTGTTTCTGTCCTGTCCTCTGTTCTGTCTTCCATCTTCTCTCTGTGTGTGGTGTGAGTGTGTCTCTTCTCTCTTCTGGTCACTATATCTCATCTTCTATGGTCTCTCTCTCTCTCTCTCCTCTCTGTCTCCTTCTCTTTGTCTCTCTCCTACGCCCTCTGTTTCTCTCTCTCTCTCGTCTGTCTCTCTCTCAACTCTGTCTGTCTCTCTCTCTCTGCTCTGTCTCTTCTGTCTCTTCACCGCTCTGTTTCCTCTCTCTCTCTGTCATCTCTCTCACA
>NW_019943831.1:88335-92040 GCF_002910315.2 Salvelinus sp. IW2-2015
GTGGAGTAAGCAGCAAAGCAGGGTGGAATTAGCAGCAGCAGGGTGAGTTAGAGCAGCAGGGTGAGTTGGAATGGCAGCAGGTGGAATTAGCAGGCAAGCAGGATGGATGTTAGCAGCAGGTGGAGTTAGGCAGGCAGCAGGTGGAGTTAGCAGCAAACGAGTGTGAGTTAGAACGCGCAGGGGGATTAGCAGCAGCAGGTGGTTAGAGCAGCAGGGTGCAAGTAGCCAGCGGCATGTGGAGTTAGCAGTAGCAGGTAAGTAGTAGCCAGCAGTGTGGCGTTAGCCAGCAGGCATGTGATTAGCAGGAGCATGGAGAAGCAGGCAGCAGGGTGGAATGACAGGCAAGCAGGGTGAGTAGCAGCAGCAATGGTGGATTAGCAGCAGCAGGTGAAGTGGAATGCAGAGGTGAATTAGCAGGCAGCAGATGGATAGCAGGCAGGTGGAGTTAGCAGGCAGCAGGGTGGAGTTAGCAGCAGCAGGTGGAGTTAGCAGGGCACAGTGTGGAGTTTAGAACCAGCAGGGTGGATTAGCAGGCAGCAGGTGGAGTTAAGCAGCAGTGTGGGTAGCATCATGGGAGTTAGCAGGAGGGTGAGTTAGCAGGCAGCAGGTGGAGTTAGCAGCAGGTGGAGTTAGCAGCAGGCAGGTGTTAGCAGCAGGCAGTTAGGGTTAGCAAGGCAGCAGGTGGAGTTAGCAGGCAGCAGTGTGAGTTAGAACCAGCAGGTGGAATTAGCAGACAGCAGGGTGGAGTTAGCAGGCAGGGTGGAGTTAGACAGCAGCAGGGTGGAGCTAGCAGCAGGTGGAGTTAGCAGGCAGCAGTTGTGGATTAGAACGAGCAGGTGGAGTTAGCAGCAGCAGGGTGAGTTAGAGGGGGAGTGCAGGGCAGGGTGGAGTTAGCAGGAGGGGACTTGAACTGGAGTTAGCCAGAGCAGTAGGTGGATCATTACAAGGCAGCAGGTGAGTAGCCAGCAGCATTGTTAGAGTTATTAGCAAGCGGTGAGTTAGCAGCAGCAGGGTGAGTTACAGGCAGCAATGTAGAGTAGCGCCAGCAGGGTGGAGTTAAGAATGCAGCAGGTTGAGAAGTAGCCAAGCACATGGTGAGTGGCAGCAGCAGGATGGATTAGACTGGCAGGAGTGAGTTAGCAGCAGCAGGTGGAGTAACAGGCAGCATTTAGAGGTAAGCAGGCAAGAGTGGAAGTAGCAGCAGGAGGTTAGAGTTAGCGGCAGACAGATTGGAGTTAGAACCAGGCAGGGGGATTAGCAGGCAGCAGGTGATTAGCAAGCAGCAGGTGGAGTAGCAGGCAGGATGGTTAGATTTAGCAGGTAGCACGTGGGAGTTTACAGGCAGCACGTGAGTTACAGCAGCAGGTGTGGAGTCAGCAGGCAGCAGGTGGAGTTAGCAAGCAGAGATGGTAGATTAGCAGGAGCACGTGGAGTAACAGTGCAGGGGGATAGCAGGCAGCAGGTGGATTAGCAGGGGATGATTAGCACGAAGCAGGTGGAGTGAAGCAGGCAGTAGGGTGGAGTCATCAGGCAGCCAGGTGGAGTTCGCAGCAGCATGTAGATATTAGGCAGCAGGTGGATTAGCAGGCAGCGAGGGGGATTACAGCAGCATGGTAGAGTTAGCCAAAGCCAGCAGTGATTAAGGAATGCAGCCAGTGGGAGTTAAGAGGCAACATGTGGATTTTGCAGGCGGAGCAGTGATGGATAGAACGTGGCAGGATGGAGTAGCAGGCAGCAGGTGATTTAAACAGCAGGCATGTTAGAGTTAGCAGGCAGCAGGTAGATTAGCAGGCAGGATGGTAGAGTTAGCAGCAGCAGATTGGAGTTAGAACGCAGGCAGGGTGAATTAGCAGGCAGCAGGGTGGACTTAGCAAGCAGCAGTTGAGTAGCAAGCAGATGTAATTTAGCATGTAGCACTGAGTAGCAGCGCACGTGGAGTTACAGGCGCAGGTGAAGTCAGCAGGCAGGCAGGGTGGAGTTAGCAAGCAGGATGGTAGATTTAGCAGCAGCACGGTGGAATTAAACAGTAGCAGGGTGGAGTGAGCAGCAGACCCATCTCTCTCTCTCTGTCTCTCTCTCACTCTGTCTCTCTCTCACTCTGTCAATTCAATTCAATTCAATTCAAGGGGCTTTATTGGCATGGGAAACATGTGTTAACATTGCCAAAGCAAGTGAGGTAGATAATATACAAAAGTGAAATAAACAATAAAAATTAACAGTCTGTCTCTCTCTCTCTTTCACACACACACACACACACCCAGGTATTGCCAGTGCTGTGCAGGGATAGTAGTGAAAGCCCTCTGTTCACATGCTTCAGTGGTCAGCTCAACATTCCCATTAGTTTCTGTGTGTTGCTGTTGTACCTGGGCCAATGGGACAGTGTGTGACCACCGCGTGTCTTTCTCCGATTCTTAACCCTATGAGCATGAAACCCCGTGCTCGTGTGTGTCACATATAACTCTTCCTAATGGACAGTCCTGCTCCGGCACCCAGCTCCCTCCAATCCGGCCGCACCATTCATTAGGGCTAATTTGACGTGTTTACAGCCCCTCTTCCACACATGACACACTTAAGGGGATTGATTGGGCCCAAATCGAAACACCTTGGGCTGTATGCCTGCGTCGTACTGAGAGCCCTTCCTACGCTCGAGGACCAGGTAAGTTATGCATGAGTGGAAACTTCAGCCGTGTCTAATCGATGGTGTGTGAGTGTGTTTTCTAAGTGAATGTGTGAGCGTCCAATTTATCTGTGTGTCTGAGGAAAGAAAAATTAGTGTTTGTTAAAAAGAGAGAAGTACGATTTGAAGAGATTTGGAAACTATCTGAAAACTGGCAAGTCGAGAGAGCAAACATTCCTGTCTTAAGGACTAAATAGGAAGGTCTGGAAAATGTCTCCAATAGCATTTTTGAACGTAGCAGTGCTGAATAGTGTATTGACATGACCTTGTTTGAAAAAGCCAATATCATTCCCAACATTTCCAACACTCCCTAGGCCCTGGTGCCTGTATGTGGTGAGTTTGAGGATAGCAGTGTCTGTGGGTTTATGAGATATTCAATGTCTGGGAGCCTGTGCTGTATCAAACCCACTCCCTCCTGTCCTAGGCCCAGCTGGGCCCAGTGTACCCAGAGTAGGGGACTCCGGTCCCTCACAGAGAGATCCATTTTTCGGTTTCTACTGTGTTTTTGTTCTACTTCACCTTTTAATAATTGTTTTATAGTTCTACTGATAGTGATTACTGCAATGTTGGGAAAGAACAAGCAAGAAAGCCATTTCATTGTGCTTGTACACGTAACAATAAAAGCGTGAAACTTGAAACAGGCAGGGGGAGTCAGGTCCCCTCCTCAACAAGCTCTCACAGTCTCACTGCAGAATTAGACGCTTATCCCCGTTTCGCCAAACGTCAAATTTCGATAGCAAAACCCAAGCCTATTTAATGGTAATTACGCTCACTGTTGCCCCAAATGGCCGGTTTTCAAGGAATTTCCCGACGTCCATATCCGTTCAATTTTGAAGTCACGCTGGGGATCGGCCTGCCCCTCCCATCTTTCTATTGCTCCAGCCCTGCTGCTCCAGAAGTCTAACTGGGAGCCAAACCTCACAGCAATTACCAGACAGACCTTTCCCAGCGTCAAGGTCAACCTCGTCACTGCCTCTGGGATGCAACGAGGGAGGGAGAGAGAGAGAGAGAGAGAGAGAGAGAGAGAG
>NW_019943831.1:92065-110963 GCF_002910315.2 Salvelinus sp. IW2-2015
TTGCTGCTACATATCATTTCTAATAGATCTACTGCTGTACTATCATTCTAATATATCTACTGCTGCTATATATCATTCTAGTATATCTACTGCTGTACATATCATTCTAATATATCTACTGCTGTACATTTCATTCATAATATCTACTGCAGTACCTATCATTCTAATATATCTACTGCTGTACATATCATTCTAATAGATCTACTGCGTTACTATATTCTATATATATTACTGCTGTACATATCATTCTAAAGTATATCTACTGCTGTAACATATCATTCTATAATTATATCTACTGGCTGTACATATATCATCTAATATATATCTAGCTGCTGTACATATCATTCTAATATATCTACTCTGTACATATCATTCATAAACCTATGCTGTACTCATTCTAATATATCTACTGCTGTACATATCATTCTTAATAATCTACTGCTGTACATATCATTTCTTAATATATATCTACTGCTGTACATATCATTCTAATTGTCACGTTCCTGACCTATTTTTTATGTTATTTGATATGTTTAGTTGGTCAGGGCGTGAGTTGGGGTGGGCATTGTATGTTGTGTGTGTTTTGTTTAGTCTATGGGTTTTATTGTGTATTGGGATAGATAATTTGAGGTTGTCTAGTTAGTCTATGGCTGCCTAGATTGGGTCTCCAATCAGAGACAGCTGTCATTCATTTGTTCTGATTGGGAGCCATATTTAAGGTAGCCATAGCAGTTAGGCTTTTGTGGGTAGTTGTCTTGTTTACGGTTGTTGCTTGTCTGTGCACTTGCGTTATTTAGCTTCACGTTCATTTGTTGTTTTTGTTTGTTTGTTTGTATAGTTGTTTTCGTTTTCATGTTCATCTTCGTTCATTTATTAAAAGAAGATGGCTTATTTTCCTCATGCTGCGGTTTTGGTCCGAATCTCTTCCACACGATCGTGACAGAAACTTACCCACCACAACAGGATCAAAGCAGCGTGAGCGGAACCAACAACAGCGCGGCAAGTAAACAGGACTCATGGACATGGGAGATGTTTTGGACGGTAAAGGTTGCTACACATGGGAGGAGATCCTGCTGGAAGGATCGCCTCCATCATGGAACAGCTGGAGGCACTGAGGGAGAGCAGAGGCTACCGGAGTGAAGAACCGGGTTATGAGGGGACCGGCCGGGTTCTTGCACGGAAGCCATGAAAAGCCCGCGTGGTAACACCAAAAATATTAATTGGGGGGGGGGGGCAAAGGGAGTGTGCGCGAAGCCGGGTTTGGAATACCGTGAGCCAACTCCCGGAGGCTTGCCGTGGAGTGAGAGAGCGTCGTACTTGGTCAGACACCGTGATATGCGGGTAAAGCGCACGGTTTGTCCCCAGTACGCGTGCTTAGCCCAGTGCGGGCTAATCCACCTTGCCGCCACTGGGAGGCTAGGTTGGGCATCGAGCGGATGCCATTGAAGCCCGGTCCCAACGTATTCTGCGTCTCCAGTACTCTCCTCGGGCGGCGTACATGGCACCAGCCCTTACAGGTGGCTTGTCCCCGGTGCCTTGCATAGCCCAGTGCGGGCTATTCCACCTCGCCGCGACTGCAGGGCTACGGGACCATTCGACCTAGGTAAGTTGGGGAGGCTCGGTGTCAAGAGCACGTTCCTCCTTCACGGTCCGGTAATATTCGCGGCCCACCTTCCCACCCCAGCCGTACACCAGTGCTACACCACGCACCAGGCTTCGCAGCTGGCATTCACAGAGCCCCTGCTTCCTCCTCCACGCCACTCTCCCTTATGTGTTGTCTCCAGCCCAGTGCCTTCCAGTTCCGGCCACCCGCACGCAAAGCCTCCTGTGCGTCTCCAGAGCCCTGTACGCGACTGTTCCTTCTCCCCGCACTCGCCCGAGTGTGCGTGCGCCTCAGCCCGGTACCTCCAGTTCCCGACCACGCACCAGGCCTAGAGTGCGCCACGAGAAGTCCAGTGTGCCCTTTGTTTGTTCCCGCACATCAGCCTGAAGGTGCGATGTCCTTTAGCCTCTGGTACCTCCAGTTCCAGTACCACGCACCAGGCCATACAGTGCGTCTCAGCCGCCAGAGTCTGCCCGGGTCTGCCCAGCCGGGCGCTGAACTGCCCGTCTTGCCCCAGCGGCGCCTGAACTGCCCGTCTGCCCAGCGGCGCCTGAACTGCCGTCTGCCCAGCGGCGCCTTTGAACTGCCCGTCTGCCCAGCGGCATCTGAACTGCCCGTCTGCCCCTCGCCGTCTGAACGTCGCTGCCTGGCTGCCCTCTGCCCATGAGCCTGCCAAAGCCGCCCGTTTCTGCCATGAGCCTCAAGTGCCAGCGAGCCGCTAGCCCAGGATCGCCAGACCGGATCAGCAGAGCCGTCCGCCAGACCGGATTCAGCCCAGAGCCGTCCGCCAGACCGGATCAGCCAGAGCGTCCGCCAGACCGGATCAGCCAGAGCCTGCGCACCGATCGCTCAAGGCTCCCACGGATTCACCAGGCCTTCCGGACCAGACCGGATCAGCCGAGCCTTTCCGCCAGACCGGATCAGCCAGAGCCTATCCGCCAGACCGGTGCAGCCAGAGCCTTCCGCCAGACCGGATCAGCCAGAAGCCTTCCGCCAGACCCGGATCAGCCAAGAGCCTTCCGCCAGCCACGGACGCAAGACACGCAGCCAACGTCCAGAAGCCGTCAGCGAGCCGATACCGTCTCCAAGAGCCGTCACGAGCCATGACCGTCCAGAGCCGGTCAGCGATGCCATGACCGTTCCAGAAGGCGTCAGCGAGCCATGACCGTTCCAGAAGCCGTCCAGCGAGCATGACCGTCCAGAAGCCGTCAGCCAGCCATGACCGTCCAGAGCCGTCAGCCAGCAAGAGCGTCCAGAGCCAGCCACCAGGATCCGCCAGTCATTCTGGGTTGCCCCTCATTCTGGTGTTGCCCCTCATTCTGGTGTTGCCCCTCATTCTGGTGTTGCCCTCATTCCGGTGTTGCCCCTCATTCCGTGCGCTCCTTATCCTGATGATGCCCCTTAATTTAGGTGGGGTTATTTGGAGGGTGGGCATTGTGAGGGGGATTAAGAAGCGGGGATTGATTATGGTGGTGGTGGGGACCTCGCCCTCAGCCTGAGCCACCACGTGGACAGATGCCCACCCAGACCTCCCCTAGACTTTTGGTGGTGCGTTCGGAGTACGCACCTTGAGAGGGGGGGTTATGTCACGTTTCTGACCTATTTTTATGTTATTTTGATTATGTTTAGTTGGTCAGGGCGTGAGTTGGGGTGGGCATTGTATGTTGTGTGTGTTTTGTTTAGTCTATGGGGTGTATTGTGTATGGATAGATAATTGTGAGGTTGTCTAGTTATTCTATGGCTGCCTAGATTGGGTCTCAATCAGAGACAGCTGTCATTCATTTGTCTCTGATTGGGGAGCCATATTTAAGGTAGCCATAGGCAGTAGGCTTTTGTGGGTAGTTGTCTTGTTTAACGTTTTGTTGCTTGTCTGTGCACTTGCGTATTTAGCTTCACGATCATTTGTTGTTTTTTGTTTGTTTGTATAGTGGTTTCGTTTCATGTTCATCTTCGTTCATATTATTTAAAAGAAGATGGCTTATTTTCTCATGCTGCGTTTGTCGAATTCTTCACACGATCTACACTTATAGATCTACTGGTCTATGCTCATACTCTAATATCATTCAATAGATCTACTGCTGATATATCATTCTAATAGATCTACTGCTGTACATATCATTCTAATAGATCTACTGCTACTGATGTACATATCATTCTAATAGATCTACTGCTGTTAACCCATTTCATTCTAATAGATCTACTGCTGTACATATCATTCTAATAGATCTACTGCTGTACATATCATTCTAATTAAGATCTACTGAATGTACATATCATTCTAATAGATTCTACTGCTGTACATTATCATTCTAATAGATCTACTGCTGTACATATCATTTCTAATAGATCTACTGCTGTACATATCATTCTAATAGATCACTGCTGTACATATCATCATTATTACTGCATGTACATATCATTCTAAAGATCTACTGCTTGTACATGATCATTCTAATAGATCTACTGCTGTACATTATCATCTTAATAGATCTACTGCTGTACCAATATCATTCTAATAGATCTTACGCTGTACATATTCATTAATAATCTACTGCTGTACATATCATTCTAATAGATCTACTGCTGTACATATCATTCTTAATAGATCTACTGCTGTACATATCATTCTTAATATATCTACTGCTGTACATATCATTCTAATAGATCTACTGCTGTACATATCATTCTAATGTATCTACTGCTGTACATATCATTCTTAATATATCTACTGCTGTACATATCATTCTAATAGATCTACTGATGTACATATCATTCTAATATGTCTACTGCTGTCAATCCTTCCGGTGTACATACGTATAGATTGCATTTTGATAACTTTTACAGTGCTGTTTTGGTTGTTAATTGGATTCGTCCCAACGTTCTGGTTTTCTTGTTTTTTGGGGGGTGTACTTTTTAATTATCTGTGTACTTGTTTGACATTTTACTGCATTGAAAGGAGCAATGTAACTCAAGCATTTCGTTGCACCCGCCATGACATCTGATAAACTATGTACGCGGCTAATAAACTTAGATTTTATTTCGTTAGAGCGACATCACACTGTGCTTTTGTATTTCTTTTCATTTCAACTTTCACAGCCAAAGAACTGCTAAATCAAGCGCAGAGTTGTGGGGCGCAGGAAGTCTTTTCAACATTCTGCAGTATGCCACAGCGCTCAGTCTACATGTTTTATAATTGACAAGTGTGCCATGATTCCCCTCTCACACCCCCTGTAGCTGTGCACACATACTCTGGCAAGCAAGTGTGCTTTTCAAAGTTTTTTTTTTGTGTATTATATATATTTTTTAAGAAGTACAAATTTCCGCCTTAGTGCATTTTTCAAATGTATGAATCTTGGAAACTCAAAAGCGTTCCGATATGATTACTCCAAGAGGAATGAAAAAAAGGAACTGAGATTCTCATATGGAAGTTATTATGTACTCTGTGTGTGTGTGTGTGTAGCTTGTCTGAATACAAGTGCTGTGTGTGTGTGTGTGTGTGTGTGTGTGTGTGTGTGTGTGTTTTTTGAACCATGTGTTCCACAGCATTTATTTAATGTCAAAAGTGACAGCCTGCAAAGATTTATGCAATATTTCAAAGTTATTGGTTAATAAACATCTGGTGAACCTCTCTCACACATTCTTGGGAAATGATGTGTTTTGGTCCCTTCTCAATGCACCCTGTTTGTTTTGGTCTGCAGAGGTGAGAGTGTGTGAGGGTGTCCTTGACTAGGGAGTCTACTGTTGCTCTCTATCAGGGGATGGGTCAGGACATGGCAGTGAATCAAGACGCATTAAGATCATTCAGAACCAGAACAACTAAACATGTACCCTGCCAGAACTCCCAGATGACCCAGCGTGTCCAGAATGTTCTGAGCCAGAACCCACTATAACCTCATCTTGAATCAATCAAATGAATCCATCTATCAATCGTATTTATATACACGCTATCAATCAATCTATACGTCCTGTCTGTTTATATATATAGCGATTCTATTTGGATGGACAATTCCGGTATTGGAAAAGCCAACTCTGGGGAAAAAGGATCATTCATACGCAGTTCTGAATAGTGCTTATTCATGTTTACACTGAGGGTGACTATTGGAGCAAGTATTACTTCTCCTTACTGGAGTCCTTTTCATCTCATCATCAAAAGAAAACTGAAATAAATAAATAAATGGAGAATTAAAATAGGACTATGAATATTACAGAGGACGAACTGTCCTGCCTGTGGCTGTGCTTGTAGATCGGCCTGTTGCTCTCCTGTACAAGTAACAAAGGTTATGTTGAACCAGGATGTGAAGTGAAAGGGAAGCTCACAGCTCCTCCAGCCAAAATGGGCCCTGTTTTTCTTGGCCCGGCCTAGTCTTTCTCTCCACATCATTTAACAGATCTGAAACACTAAACACAGAAAGTGTGGTGATTGGTTGGTTTCTGCTCTGCACGTCTGCAATTACAGCACATGTCAAAACAACCCAATAGTTTGACTGGAAAACTTGAAAAACGTCCAACAACGGCCTTATCAGAAACACATGATTTTCAGATTACACTGGGCCATTATTGTAATGCTGATTTTCAGATTACACTGCGGCCATGATTGTAATGCTGATTTTCAGATTACACTGGCCATTATTGTAATGATGATTTTCAGATTACACTGGGCCATTGATGTAATGCTGATTTTCAGATTACACTGGGCCATGATTGTAATGCTGATTTTCAGATTACACTGGGCCATTATTGTAATGCATGATTTTCAGATTACACTGGGCCATGATTGTAATGCTGATTTTCAGATTACACTGGCCATTATTGTAATGGTGATTTTCAGATTACACTGGGCCATGATTGTAATGCTGATTTTCAGATTACACTGGGCCATTATTGTAATGCTGATTTCAGATTACACTGGGCCATTATTGTAATGATGATTTTCAGATTACACTGGGCCATGATTGTAATGCTGATTTTCAGATTACACTGGGCCATGATTGTAATGTTGATTTTCAGATTACACTGGGCCATTATTGTAATGATGATTTTCAGATTACACTGGGCCATGATTGTAATGCTGATTTTCAGATTACACTGGGCCATTATGTAATGATGATTTTCAGATTACACTGGGCCAGATTGTAATGGTGATTTTCAGATTACACTGGGCCATTATTGTAATGCTGATTTTCAGATTACACTGGGCCATTATTGTAATGCTGATTTTCAGATTACACTGGGCCATGATTGTAATGCTGATTTTCAGATTACACTGGGCCATGATTGTAATGTTGATTTCAGATTACACTGGGCCATTATTGTAATGATGATTTTCAGATTACACTGGGCCATTATTGTAATGCTGATTTTCAGATTACACTGGGCCATTATTGTAATGCTGATTTTCAGATTACACTGGGCCATTATTGTAATGCTGGAGATGGTAGTTAACCTGTCTTAAGTCTGTTATGCCAAAGTGACATTGTGAAACTCTCAAACACAGAGAAGGGGTGCCTGTAAGAATTTGCCTTGCTTATGACCTTATAAAAACTAAAAACGTCACAGTTTTACCTCTCACTTTGACAGTCACTTAGCTGTATTTTTCTTCTATCCTGTTCTTAGAGCATTTCAGAGGAAAAAAGGTATGTCCAACCTGAACTGGGGCAAGAGTAAATATTGGATAGATGGATTCAAAACCACAACCACCCATGAATTCAGCACATTGATGCCAACTTGCATTTTCCACCGTGTGCCTAACACACCCCAGTGGCTCTCTGGACCTTACACAGAACCCATAATGCAACAGCCATAGACTATCACAGAGCTGCCAGTGAGGTAATGCACCATACATAAACACAGAGGAACATACGCATTCACACTCATATACTGGACTGTGGCTGGTGCACACCTACCCCAGTGATTAGCTAAAATCAGAAAAAAGGGTACGAAAGGAGAGAGAGAGAGAGAGAGATTGGAAAGAATTAACAAAAAAACAGAGCAAACTAGAATGCTATTTGGCCCTAAACAGAGAGTACACAGTGGCAAAATTCCTGACCACTGTGACTGACCCAAACTTAAGGAAAGCTTTGACTATGTACAGACTCAGTGAGCATAGCCTTGCTATTGAGAAAGGCCACCGTAGGCAGACATGTCTCTCAAAAGAAGACAGGCTATGTGCGCACTGCCCACAAAATGAGGTGAAAACTGAGCTGCAATTCCTAACCTCCTGCCAAATGTATGACCATATTAGAGACACATATTTCCCTCTACACAGATCCACAAAGAATTCAAAAACAAACAAAATTTTGCTAAATTCCCAGTGTGCCATCACTGAAATTCCACAGTGTGCCATCACAGCAGCAAGATGTGTGACCTGTTGCGACAAGAAAAGGCCAACCAGTGAAGAACAAACACCATTGTAAATACAACCCATATTCATGCTTATTTATTTTCCCTTGTGTACATTAACCATTTGTACATTGTTACAACACTGTATATATACATAATATGACATTTGTAATGTCTTAATTGTTTTGAAACTCTGTATGTGTTAAGTTTTACGTTAATTTTTATTGTTTATTTCACTTTTGCATATTATCTACCTCACTTGCTTTGGCAATGTGAACACTGTTTCCCATGCCAATAAAGCCCCTTGAATTGATTGAATTGAATTGAGAGAGAGAGAGATGTCAGTTGGAAGCTGCCTGACTCTACTCCATCTGCTCCACAGACATGAACAAATCTTTACAAAACCATAAATACTTCAACAGCAATCTTCAACCCTCCATACAGGCAGATGTGACATCAGATTGGAAATAGGAGAGAGAGAGAGAGAGAGAGAGAGAGAGAGAGAGAAGAGAGAGAGAGAGAGAGAGAGAGAGAGAGAGAGAGAGAGAGAGAGAGAGAGAGAGAGAGAGAGAGAGGAGAGAGGAGAGAGAGAGAGAGAGGAAAAAGAACAACAAGCTGTTGTTATGGGTTATGCAGAGTGAGAGGAGACAGTGATGAGGGAGGGGATAAGGCTCAGCCAGGGCGCCACCCGTCACCACCCGACTGCTGTAATGAAATAATTATCTCTGGCTGGTCGGAGGGGGCAGGGTGGGGGGAGGGGTTCAAGGGGAAGGAGGGGGAGAGGGGAGGCATCCAGATGTTCCCCCAGCCTCTCGGAGGAAGCAGAGAGTAGCAGAGGATCACTGACCGGAGGGTGGAAGGTCAACCAGCCAGGCCCTAGCTCAAACAGATTGGATCACCCATTGTTTGTCAGACATAACCTGCAGAGATTGTACGCATAATAAATCCACCTAGAATTTTATTGCATTTCCAAAATCTGATTATTATCTGTAAGGCATCTAACGATTTGTTTATCCGTAATGGTTTCTTTCAAGACAGAGCTGTTTGTACAGACTGAGCAGCAGAGTTTGTCTTGCACCTCTGCCAAACGGACCCAGTTTTGCAAGCTTCCTGCATACAATTGCAGGCAGTATATTCTCTGCCTAGGAGATCCAACATACCTCATTAGAATACTTCCTCAGATATTAAAGGAAAGAGGGGAAATGGAGGGGAGAAAGAATGAGAACGACAGCGATAGAGAGAGAGAGAGAGAGAGAGCTAATGATGAAAAATGCAAAAAAAACTAAGAAAGAAATTGAGTAACCCATCCAACCAAAAACATACAGACTCAGGAAACCTGAGTCTACGCCTTCTCTATGGTGAATCACTAAAACAATACAGAAAAACACAACGGAAAAAGAAGGAACAGCATGTCAGAAATCAGCTCAATGTAATTGAAGACTCCATATAATCTAACTTCTGGGATAATTGGAACACACTTTATCAAACAGCAAAACAAAGAGTTATCTATCCCAAACAGAGATGTATAGATAAACCACTTGTCCAAACTTGTTGTCTCTATAACAAAGAACAAACATATACATGATTAAATACAAATCTTAGAATCAACTATTAAAGACTGCCAGAACCCACTGGATTCTCCAATTACATTGAATGAACTACCTACAGGACAAACTACAAACCCTCCAGCTCAAAAAGGCCTGTGGTGTTGATGGTATCCTAAATTAAATAATAAAATATACAGACCACAAATTCCAATTGACTATACTTAAACTCTTTAACATCATCCTCAGCTCTGGCATCTTCCCCGATGTTTGGAACCAAGGACATTTCTTTCCACAGGGCCGTGGGGTGAGACAGGGATGTAGCTTGAGCCCCACCATCTTCAACATATAAAGTGCATTCGGAAAGTATTCAGATCCCAATACTTTTTCCACATGTTGCTACGTTAAAGACTTATTCTAAAATGGATTAAAAAATATATATAATCTCATCAATCTACACACAATACCCCATAATGACAAAACACAGTGGACTCCATCATTCTTAAATGGAAGAAGTTTGGAACAACCAAGGCTCTTCCTAGAGCTGGCCGTCTGACCAAACTGAGCAATCGGGGGAGAAGGGCCTTGGTCAGGGAGGTGCTCGGTCACTCTGACAGAGCTCCAGAGTTCCTCTGTGGAGATGGGAGAACCTTCAAGAAGGGCAACCACCTCTGCAGCACTCCACCAATCAGGCCTTTATGGTAGAGTGGACAGACGGAAGCCACTCCTCAGTAAAAAGCATGGAGTTTGCCAAAAAGCACCTAAAGGACTCTCAGACCATGAGAAACAAGATTCTCTAGTCTGATGAAACCAAGATTGAACTCTTTGGCCTGAATGCCAAGCGTCACATCTGGAGGAAACCTGGCACCATCCCTACGGTGAAGCGTGGTGGTGGCAGCATCATGCTGTGGGGATGTATTTCAGTGGCAGGGACTGGGAGACTAGTCAGGATCGAGGCAAAGATGAACGGAGCGAAGTACAGAGAGAACCTTGATTAAAACTTCCTCCAAAGCACTCAGGACCTCAGACTGGGGTGAAGGTTCACCTTCCAACAGGACAACAACACTAAGCACACAGCCACAACAATGCAGGAGTGGCTTCGGGACAAGTCTCTGAATGTTGATCCTCAACACAGGGGCCCCTCAGGGGTGCGTGCTCAGCCCTCTCCTGTACTCCCTGTTCACTCATGACTGCACGGCCAGGCACGACTCCAACACCATCATTAAATTTGCCGATGACGCAAGAGTGGTAGGTCTGATCACCGACATCAACCAGACAGCCTATAGGGAGGAGGTCAGAGACCTAGCCTTGTGGTGCCAGGACAATAACCTCTCCCTCAACGTGATCAAGACAAAGGACATGATTGAGATGATTGTGGACTACAGGAAAAAGAGGACCAAGCACGCCCCCATTCTCATCGATGGGGCTGCAGTGGAGCAGGTTGAGAGCTTCAAGTTCCTTGGTCTCCACATCACCAACAAACTAACATGGTCCAAGCACACCATGACAGTCGTGAAGCTGGCACAACAAAACCTATTCCCCCTCAGGAGACTGAAAAGATTTGGCATGGGTCCTCAGATCCTCAAAAGGTTCTACAGCTGCACCATCGAGAGCATCCTGACTGGTTGCATCACTGCCTGGTATGGAAACTGCTGGGCCTCCAACCGCAAGGCACTACAGAGGGTAGTGCGAACAGCCCAGTACGTCACTGGGGCCAAGCTTCCTGCCATCCAGGATCTCTATACCAGGCGGTGTCAGAGGAAGGCCCTGAAAATTGTCAAAGACTTCAGCCACCCTAGTCATAGACTGTTCTCTCTGCTACCACACGGCAAGCGGTACCGGAGCACCAAGTCTAGATCCAAGAGGCTTCTAAACAGCTTCTACCGACAAGCCGTAAGACTCCTGAACATCTAGTCAAATGGCTACCCAGACTATTCACATTGTCCCCCCCCCTCCCCTCTCCACACCACTGCTACTCTCTGTTGTCATCTATGCATAGTCCCTTTAATTAACTCTCCCTACATGTACATACTACCTCAACTAACCGGTGCCCCCGTACATTGACTCTATACCGGCACCCCCCTGTATATAGCCTCCACATTGACTCTGTACCGGCACCCCCCTGTATATATTGTTATTTTTTACTGCTCCTCTTTAATTAATTGTTACATTTATCTCTTATTCTTATCCGTATTTTTTTAAACTACACTGTCGGTTAGGGCCTCGTAAGTAAGCGTTTCACTGTAAGGTCTACTATACCTGTTGTATTCGACACATGTGACTAATACAATTTGATTTGATTTGAATAAGGGGTCTGAATACTTAAGTAAATGTGAAATTTCATTATTATTATTTTTTTTACATTTACAAACATTTCTAAAAACCTATTTTTGATTTGTCGTTATGGGGTATTGTGTGTAGATTGACGAGATAATTTTTTGTTTTTATACATTTTAGAATAAGGCTGTAACGTAACAAAATGTGAATAAAGTCAAGGGGTCTGAATACTTTCCAAATGCACTCTATATCAAAGAATTGGTGAGGGCACTAGAACACTCGGCAGCACCCGGCCTCACCCTACTAGAATCTGAAGTCAAATGTCTACAGTCTTCTGACGATCTGGTGCTTCTGCACCCAATCAACGAGGGCCTACAGCAGCACCTAGATCTTCTGCACAGATTCTGTCAGACCTGGGCATTGACAGTAAATCTCACTAAGACAAAAAAGGTCCAGTTGCCAGGACCACAAATACAAATTACATCTAGACACCGTTGCCCTAGAACACACATACCACAGCCTAAACATCAGCGCCACAGGTGACTTCCACAAAGCTGTGGATGATCTGAGAGGCAAGACAAGATGGGCCTTCTGCGCCGTCAAAAGGTACATAAAATTCAACATACCAATTAGGATTTGGCAAAAAATACTTGAATCAGTTATTGAACCCATTGCCCATTATGGTTGTGAGGTCTGGGGTCCGCTCACCAACCAATAATTCACAAAATGGGAGAAACACCAAATTGAGACTCCGCATGCAGAATTCTGCAAAAATGTCCTCTGTGTACAACATAAAACACAAAATAATGCATGCAGAGCAGAATTAGGCCCGCTAACTATCAAAATCCAGAAAATATCCGTTAAATTCTACAACCACCTATAATGAATCGATTCCCAAACCTTCTATAACGAAGCCTTCACCTACAGAGAGATGACCTGGAGAAGAGTCCCCTAAGCAAGCTGGTCCTGGGACTCTGTTCACAAACACAAACAAACCCCATAGAGCCCCAGGACAGCAACACAATTAGACCCAACCAAATCATAAGAAAACAAAAAGATAATTACTTGACACATTGGAAAGAATTAACAAAAAACAGAGCAAACTAGAATGATATTTGTCCCTAAACAGAGAGTACACAGTGGCAGAATACCTGACCACTGTGACTGACCCAAACTTAAGGTAAGCTTTGACTATGTACAGACTCAGTGAGCATAGCCTTGCTATTGAGAGAAGCCACCGTAGGCGGACCTGGCTCTCAAGAGAAGACAGGCTATGTGCACACTGCCCACAAAATGAGGTGGAAACTGAGTTCCACTTCCTAACATCCTGCCCAAATGTATGATCATATTAGAGACACATATTTCACTCAGATTACACAGATCCACAAAGAATTAGAAAACAAAATCCAATTTGATAAACTCCCATATCTACTGGGTGAAATACCACAGTGTACCATCACAGCAGCAAGATTTGTGACCTGTTGCACAAGAAAAGGCCAACCAGTGAAGAACAAACACCAGTGTCAATACAACCATATTATGTTATTTATTTTCCCTTTGTACTTTAAATATTTGCCTATCGTAACAACACTGTATTTAGACATAATATGACATTTTGAAATGTATTTAGTCTTTTGGAACTTCTGTGGTAATGTTTACCTGTTCATTTTATTGTTTTATTTCAACTTTTCTTTTTTATCTATTTAACTTGATTTGACAATGTAAAACATATGTTGCCCATGCCAATAAAGCCTGTTTAATTTAATTGAAAAAGATGATTGAATTGAGAGAGAGATGTTTTGATGTACAGGTGGTTCTCACTACCACCTCACATCCTTCAGTAGTATATCTCCTTTCACTAATCCACCTTCAGCATCTTCAGTAGTATATGCTCCTCCTCACTACCACCTCGCATCTTCAGTAGTATATCCTCCTCCACTACCACCGCACATCCTTCAGTAGTATACTCCTCTTCACACCACCTCACATCCTTCAGTAGTTATACTCCTCCTTACTACCACCTCACATCCTTCAGTAGTATACTCCTCCTTACTACCAACCGTCACATCCTTCAGTAGTATACTCCTCCTCACTACCACCTCACATCCTTCAGTAGTATACTCCTCCCACTACCACCTCACATCACTTTCAGTAGTTATACTACGCTCCTTACTACCAGCCTGACTACACCTCACATCCTTCAGTAGTATACTCCTCCTCACACCACCTCACATCCTTCAGTAGTATACTCCTCCTCACTACCACCTCACATCCTTCAGGTAGTATACTCCTCCTCGACTACCACCTCACATCTTTCAGTAGTTACTCCTCCTCACTACCATCTCACATCTTCAGAGTATATCTCCTTACTCCAGCCTGACTACACCTCACATCGCTTCAATAGTATACTCCTCCTTACTACCAGCCTGACTACCACCTCAGCATCCTTCAGTAGTATACTCCTCCTTACTACCAGCCTGACTACACCTCACATCCTTCAAGTACGTAATACTCCTCCTTACTACCAGCTGACCTACCACCTCTACATCTTCAGTAGTATACTCTCCTTATACCAGCCTGACTACCACCTCACATCCTTCAGTAGTATCCTGCCTCAACTACCACTCACATCCTTCAGTAGTATACTCGTCCTCACTACCACTCACATCCTTCAGTAGTATACTCCTCCTCACTACCAACTCACATCCTTCAGTAGTATACTCCTCCTTACTACCACCTCACATCCTTCAGTAGTATACTCCTCCTTACTACCAGCCTGACTTACACTCCACCTTCAGTTAGTATACTCCTCATGACTACCAGCCGTGATATCACGTGCGACATCCTTCAGTAGTATACTCTCTTCTTGACTACCAAGCCTGACTACCACCTCCATCCTTCAGTATATACTCTCCGGGACTACCAGCCCTACTACCACTCACATCCTTCAGTAGTTACTCCTCATACTACACAGCCTGAACTACCACTACATCCTTTCGTTAGTATTAACTCTCCTTACTACCAGCCTGACTAATCACCTCCTTCAGTAGTATTAACTCCTCCTTTACTACCAGCTGATTACCACCTCACATCCTTACAGTAGTATACTCCTCCTTACTACAGCCTGACTACCAATCAGCATCTTCAGTAGTATACTCTCCTTAACTAGCGCAGTCTGAACTACCACTACATCCTTCAGTAGTATATCCTCCTCACTACACCTCACATCCTTCGTAGTATACTCCTCCTTACTACACTCACATCCTTCAGTAGTATTACTCCTCCTTACCACACCACCTCACATCCTTCAGTAGTATACTCCTCCTTCACTACCAGCCTGACTACACCTCCACTTTCTCTATATCCTTACTGTTTCCCCACATCTCAGTTATACTTCTACTACCACCTCCATCCTTCAGTAAGTATACTCTCCTCCTTACTACCACCTCACATCCTTCAGTAGTATACCTCCTTCCTCCGTCAATCTAGTATACCCTCTCAGCACTGATACCACCTCACATCCTTCAATAGTATACTCTCCTTACTTATCAGCCTGACTTACCCTCACATCCTTCAGTAGTATACTCCTCCTTACTACCAGCGCTTACTAACACTCACATCCTTCAGTGTTATACTCCCCTTACTACTACGCCTGAACTACCACGTCACATCCCTTCAGTTAGTATACGTCCTCTGACTACTAGCCTTACTACCACTCCACATCTTCAGTTAGTATACTCCTCCTTACTACACCCTCCATTCCTTCTAGTAGTATACTCCTCCTGACTACAGCCTTACTACCACCTCACATTCCTTCATAGAATCATACAGTTGACTACCACTCACATCCTTCATTATACCCCCTTACTACAGGCACTGGCTACCACTCCATCCTTCTAGTAGTTATTTACACTCCCTCCTTTCACTACCAGGCCTTGACTTACCACCTCACAATCCTTCAGTTAGTATACTCCCACTCCACTGCTACACTACTCTCATAGACCTCTATACACTCACCATCCTTCAACCCTACTACCTATCAGCTCAACATCCTCAGTAGTATACTCCTCTTACTACCAGCCCTGACTATCCACGACTCACATCCTTCAGTAGTATACTCCCTCCTCTAACTAATCGCAGTATACCTCCTACACGACCTCACTCTTCAGTAGTATACTCCTCCTTACTACCAGCCTAGCTACCACCTCACATCCTTCAGAGTCATATCCTCTCTACTTCCAGCCTGACTAACCACCTCACATCCATGTCAGTAGTATTTACGTACTCCAGTCTTTCTTACTACCCAAAGCCTCAGGACCTTAACATGGAGAGACTACGTTCTTTACTACCCAAAGCCTGCTAAACGCAACTCGAGACAACCTTCTATATCTCCCCTAACTAGACAGAGCATAGGCAGCTTTACTACCACCAGACACATTCAGGATGAGTTACTCCTTCTACTATCCAAACCTTAAACTTCGGGCCATGACACAGCCTCTATATATCCCAGTAGCTATGACCCAGAAATCCCATGAGGTCTCTGTCTTTAACTACTCCAAGCCTTAGGACCAAGAACATGGAAGGACAATCTTATAACTATCCCAAAGCCTAGGACCAAGAACATGAGAGGACATCCTTTTACTATTCTCTCAAGCCTAGACAAGAGAGGCCAATGGAGAGACAGCCTTTTAACTATCCCAAAGCCTAGGACCAAGAGGCATGGAGAGACAGCATTCTAACTATCCCAAAGCCTAGGCACCTAGAAAGGAAGACATGGAGAGCAGTGCTTTATCTATCGCCAAAGCCTAGGACGCAGTAATGGCATGGAAACAGCCTTCTAACTATCCCAAGGCGCTAGGAACCAGAGGCATGTGAGAGACAGCCTCTATAACTATCCCAAAGCTAGGACAAGAGGCATGGAGAAGAAGCCTTCTAACTATCCCAAAGCCTAAGGACCAAGAGGTCATGGTAGAGGCAGCCTTCTAACTATCCCAAAGCCTACGCCAGAAGGCATGGAGAGCAGCCTTTCATAACTATCCCAACCTAGACCAAGAGGACATGAGGAGAGAGCCTTCTCTAACTATCCAAAGCCTAGGCACAAGTAGGCATGCTCGAGAGACAGCCTTTCTAATCTATCCCAGTCTATGGACCAAAGCGCACGGAAGACAGCCTTCTAACTATCCCCAAAGCCTAGGACCAAGAGGGCATGGAGAGTACGCTTCTAAATATCCCAAAGCCAGACCAAGAGGCATGAGAGCAGCCTTCTAACTATCCCAAAGCTTAGGACCCATTAGAGGCATGGTCTTCATCAAAGCCTAGGACGAGGCAGAGACACTTCTAACTTATCGCATAACGCCTAGGACCAAGTAGGATGGAGAGAGAGCCTTCCTAACTATGCCAAAGCCCTAGGAACAAGAGGCATTGAGAGACAGCCTTCTAACTATCGCCAAGCCTAGGACCAAGAGGCACGTGGAACAGCCTTTTCTAACTATCCAAAGCTGAGGACAAGAGGCAGGAGCGACAGCCTTCCTAAACTATCCAAAGCCTAGTGACCCAGAGGCATGGAGAGGACAGCCTTTAACGTATCCCAAAGCCTAAGGACCAAGAGGCAATGGAGAGCAGCTTCTATACTATCCCAAAGCCTATGGACAAGAGGCATCGGAGAGACAGCCTTCTAACTATTAAGACACACAAACAAGCTTCTACTGAGCCAGAAAGAGGCATGGAGAGACAGCCTTCTAACTTATCCCAAAGCCTAGGACCAATGAGGGCATTGGAGAGACAGCCTTCTAAACTATTCCCAAAGCCAGGACCAAGAGGCATGGAGAGGCCTCTACTCAGCTAGGAAGGCGGGAGAGGAAGTACTATGCCAGGGGGGTGGCGAGTCAGCTTCTTAACTATCCCAAAGCCTAGGACCAAGAGGCATGACGACAGCCTTTCTAACCTATCCAAAGCCTAGGACCAAGAAGGCATGGAGAGACAGCCTTCTAAACTAATCCAAAGGCCTAGACAATGAAGGCATGGAGAGACAGCCTTCTATTTATCCAAGCCTACGGACCAAGAGTGCAGGAGAGACAGCCTTCTAACTATGCCAAAAGCCAAGGACCAAGAGGCACTGGAAGAGACAGCCTTCTAACTATCCTAAGCCTAGGGACCAAGAGGCATGGGAGAGACAGCTTCTAACTATCCAAAGCCTAGACAAGAGGCATGAGAAGACAGCCTTCCTAACTAATCCCAAAGCCTAGGACCAAATGGCATGGAGATGGCAAGCCTTCTAACTATCCCAAAGCCTAGGACCAAGAGGCATGGAAGAGCAGCCTATCCTAACTATCCCCAAAGCCTAGGACCAAGCAGGCGATGTACAGCCTTCTAAAACTATATCCCAATGCCTAGGCGCAAGAGGCAATGAGGAGAGACAGCCTTCTAACTATCCCAAAGCCTAGGCCAAGAGAGCATGGAGAGACAGCCTTCTAACCTATCGCAAAGCCTAGGACAAGAGGCATGGAGAGACAGACCTTTCTAAATATCCCAAAGCCTGGACAAGAGGCATGGAGAGACAGCCTTCTAACTTCCCAAAGCTTAGACCAAGAGCATGGAGAGACAGCCTTTCTAAACTATTCCCAAAGCCTAGACCAAGAGGCTATGGAGAGACAGCCTTCAACTACGGCCAAAGCCTAGGACCAAGAGGCTGGAGAGCAGCCTTCTAAAATACCCAAAGCTAGGAACAAAGGCATTGAGTAGACAGCTTCTAATATCCAAAGCTAGGACCAAGAGCATGGAGAGACAGTCCTGTCTAACTCGTATCCCAAAAGCTAGGACCAAGAGGCATGGAGAGACCAGCCTTCTAACTATCCTAAAGCTAGGGACCAGAGGCATGGAGAGACAGCTTCTAACTATCCCCAAGCTGGACCAAGAGGCATGGAGAGACAGCCTTCTAACTATGCAAAAGCCTAGGAGCCAAGAGGCATGGAGAGACGCCCTTCTAACTATTCCCAAAGCCCTAGGACCAAGAGGCATGGAGAGACAGCCTTTCTAACTATTCCAAAGCCTCAGCGTACCAAGTAGGCATGGAGAGACAGCCTTCTAACGATCCAAGCCGTAGGACCTAAAAGGCATGGAGAGACAGCCTCTAACT
>NW_019943832.1:0-47220 GCF_002910315.2 Salvelinus sp. IW2-2015
AGGACTAGATAGACACAAGACTGGAGCAGACCATTTCGATGACAGAGTCACCAGGACTAGGACCACAGACTGGAAGCAGGACTCAAATCATGACAAGAGAACCAGACTAGACCACGGAATTGGACTGGAGCAGACAATATCATGACAGAGGACCAGACCTGGACCACAAATCTGGAGCAGACATTATCATACAAGACCCAGACTGGACCACAAACTGGAGCAGACATATATTCATGACAGAACCAGACTGGAACCACAAGACTGGAGCAGGAGACAGTATCATGACAGAGACCAGACCTAGACCCACAAGGACTGGAGCAGACATTATCATTGACAGAGACCAGACTAGTGACCAACATGACTGGAAGCAGACATTATCATGACCAGAGCGACTAGGACTAGACCACATGACTGGAGCAGACATTATCATGACAGCAGACCAGACTAGACCACAGGACTGAGCACGACCATTACATGACAGAGACCAGACTTTAGACCACATGACTGGGAGCCAGACAATTATCATGACAGAGAACCAGACTGCGACCACATGGGACTGGAGCAGACATTATCAATGACAGAGACCAGACTGACCACATGACTGGAGCAGACATTATCATGACAGGAGACCAGACCTAGACCACATGACTGGAGCAGACATTATCATACAGAGACCAACTTAGACCACAAAAGACTGGAGCAGACATATCATGACAGAACCAGACTAGACACACATGGACTGGAGCATACATTATCATTGACAGAGACCAGACTAGACCACATGACTGGAGCATACATTATCATGACAGAGACCAGACTAGACCACATGACTGGAGCAGACATTATCATGAACAGAGGACCAGACTAGACCCACAGACTGGAAGCAGACATTAGCATGACAGAGACAGGACTAGGACCACACTGACTGGAGCATACATTATCACTGACAGAGACCAGACTAGACCACATGACTGGAGCAGACATTAATCATGGACAGAGGACCAAACTAGACCACAAGACTGGAGCAGACATTATCATGGACAGAGACCAGACTAGACCACATGACTGGAAGCAGACATTATCATGACAGAGACTAGGACTAGACCACATGACTGGAGCAGACATTAGTCCATGACAGAACCAGACTAGACCACATGACTGAGCAGGACATTATCATGACAGAGACCAGACTCAGACACAATGGACTGGAGCAGACATTATCATGGACAGAGACCAACTAGACCACATGAACTGGAGCAGACATTATCATTGACAGAGACCAGACGGGGACCACATGACTGGAGCAGACATTATCATGACAGAGACCACGGACTGGACCACAATGACTGGAGCAGGACATTATCATGACAGAGACCAGACTGGACCACAAGACGCGAGCAGACATTACATGACAGAGGACCAGACCTGGACCACATGACTGGACAGACATTATCATGACCAGAGACCAGACTAGACCACATGACTGGAGCAGACATTATCAAAATGACAGAGACCAGACTGGACACATGACTGGAAGGCAGAGCATTATATGACAGAGACCAGACTGGACCACAAGACTGAGCAGACATTATCATGACAGAGACCAGACTGGACCACATGACTGGAGCCAGACATTATATGACAGAGACCAGACTAGCACCACATGAACTGGAGCAGACATTATCATGACACAAGAGGCACAGATGAGCGGCCACAAAGAATGGACTCATTATTCCCCACAGACAAAGACAGTACCAAGAGTTCTCAGTTCTCAGTACTCTGCAATCTTCATGTTCGTCTGAATCAATTAGGCCTGAATAGCGTACTCTGTAAGCTTCGGTCTGTCTCGCGAGAGTTTGATTAAGGCTGGAAGAGGATCGTTCAGATCACGTGTTTCTGACCACATATTGTAAGCAGGCCTGCACACACAGCCACCCGTTCACAGTGTGGGTAAACCTCGTGACCTTCCAGGCTAAACTGGGGTAGCACATATACCATAAGCCCTGTAAAACGCCAACTAAACCAAGTCTGGCCGACGGGAGTGAACTGCTTTGTGGTTGTTTTATTTGAAGCGTTGGTCCACCAGACGATCCCACGATGGGAGGAAGTGTCTGCTGAACGACGTAACAGAGTGGTTTCAGCAGCTGGTTGTTAGTTTGAAGCGTTGCGTCCACCAGACCGATCCCAGCGATGGGAGGAAGTGTTGCTGAACGACGTAACAGAGTGTTTCCAGCAGCTGGGTTTTAGTGGGAAATAAACAGCGTTCCTCTTCTCAGACTATTGCTGTCCATGTTCAGGGATAATGCAATTGTGATGATGCTAATTATTGTGATCTTGATATGCTAATCAGTCCATTGTATTGCCTGGGAGTGTGTGGGTGTGCTGTGCGTGTGTATTGTGATTGAACAGTGTTGTTCCTGTCTCTCCAGTGTGTATTGTGATTGAAGGTGTTTTCCTGTCTCTCCAGGTCCCACTATGACGCGTGCTCGTGGAGCGCTTTTGGTTGCCGGGGTAACGTGGAGGGGTGGAGGGCGTTCTGAGTGGACTAGGGCATGGTGGTTCAGTGCCCTGGCCAGAACCATCACAGAACTCACATCACAGCATCATCGCAGGTCAGAGGCGCGCAAACACACACACACACACACACACACACACTATAAAAACCCCCCAATAAAGACATCTCTCCTTCTTTACTATGGGCATTATGGAGTCATCCTCATCAGGCTTCCTCTGTGTCCGTCCTCATACAGGTTGGGGTTCTGCCTGTTCCTCTCCAGCCCGCTCTGTTTTGAAAAAACCCCCCCCCCCCAATTTTGATTTGGGGCCCCAAACCTTTAAAACTTTTTTTGGAGGCGGGCGTGGCGTTTGCCAACGCCCTGTCATCCACCGGCACGCGGCCCTGGCCTACAGCACCTTACCCCTGCTGGCCAACTTCCTGCTGGCCAGTTTGGCTGGAGAGGCAGCTTCCTGGGGGTCCTGGAGCGGCCTGCTGTTGAACTGCTGTGTGTGTGGGGCTGTCATGAGGCCGCCTGGGGGCCAAACAACAGTGGAGCCAGAGGATACTCACCTAACAAAGCTGCCCCAGGGGCTCCGGCAAGCAACCAATCAAAGGTTCAAAACTCTCCAACAGGAGGAGGGACTTAAGGCAAGACCTTTAGGACAGCCTCCCAGTGACCTTGTCGTGTTCCTACGAGACACATGGCCTTTGAACCTGTTGGTCAGTAACCCTCGTTACCGTGCCTACCGCCCTGGGAATGACGTGGATGATGTTGGTTTGTAGTTCCCCTGGTCTACCTGGTGCCCTATGCTACAGCACAATGGTATGGAACAGGACCGAGCCGCGCACGATGGCCATACTGGGCCTGGTCAACATTGCTGTGAGACCCGTGAGCTGTTCTTCTCGGCCTGCCGCGCTGCAGGTACTGTAGCCTGGAATGCTAGTAGGTTAAGAGTGGGTCCGCAACTGGACGGAGGGTGCGTTCGAATCCCAAGCCCAAGAAAACATTTAATAAAAAAAATTGATGTGATGTGATCTGAAAATGAAAATGGATAATAAATTGGTCTCCTCCTCTTCTTCTCTTTCCTCCTCCTCTCAGGGCCAAGTGGCTGTTTTGTGTATGGTGTTTGCGGTTAAGCCTCCGGTCAACGGGCCTGAGTAACAGTATCTGTGGCTGCTGCCCCACCTTCCCCGTGCTCCGGTCTACGTGCGATCATCTTCGGTCTGTCCATGTCTGTGAATTGGGCTCTCTGCTGTTCACAAAACGGTGCTGATGGAGACGGTTGGAGATGAGGCCGGTCCCCTCTGCCCTGGGTCTCATCAGTATGTTAGAGAGTCGAACACTGCTGATTTGGACCGCCGCTAGGCAGGTACGTGTGTATTGCGCCTGTCAGGATTGTACTGCTACACATTTTGCCATGGGAACAAAAGATAAAACATTTTCAGTTTTACAGCTAATTTTCTTTAATCTGTATATATTCTTTACATGGCTATATTGACATGTTCATATGCTATCTGGGGAGTGGGGGAGGGTTCGGCGGGCTACTAAGTTGGTGTGTACACCACTGTGGGGGCTATAGGTGGTGTGGTACAACCACTGGGGCTATAGGGGGGTGTGGTACACCACTGTGGGGCTATAGCGGGGGTGTTGCTACACCACTGTAGGGGCAATAGGGGTGTGTGGCTAGCACCACTGCTGTCGGCTAGTAGGGGGGTGTGGTACGCCACTGTAGGCAATAGGGGTGTGTGGGTACGGCCACTGGGGCTATAGAGGGGTTGTACACCCACCTGTGGGGCTATATGAGGACTGTGGAGGTTTGAGTTATGCCCAGTATAAACCTGTTATGTTATATGAGGACTGGCGGGAGGGTATGAGATTATGCCCAGTATAAAACCTGTTATGTTATATGAGGACTGGGGAGGGTATGAGTTATGCCCAGTATAAACCTGTTATGTTATATGAGACTGGGCGGAGGCGTATGAGTTATGCCCAGTATAACCTGTTATGTTATGAGGGACTGGGGAGGTCTGAGTTTGCCCAGTATTAAACCTGTTATGTTATATGAGGACTTGGGGAGGGTATGAGTTTATGCCAGTATAAACCTGTTATGTTATATAGGACTGGGGAGGGTAATTGAGTTATGCCCCAGTATAAACCTGATTATGTTATATGAGACTGGGGAGGGTCTGAGTTATGCCCAGTATAAAACCTTTATGTTATATGAGGACTGGGGGGGCTATGAGTTATGCCAGTATAAACCTGTTATGTTATATGAGGACTGGGGAGCGGTATCAGTTATGCCCATTATAAACCTGTATGTTATATGGAGGACTGGGAGGGTCTTGAGTTATTGCCCAGTATAAACCTGTTATGTTATATGAAGGACTGGGGAGGGTATCAGTTATGCCCAGTATAAACCTGTTTTATGTTATATGAGGACTGGGGAGGGTATGAGTTAGGCCCATTATAAACCTGTTTATGTTTATATGGGACTGGGGAGGGTCTGAGTTATGCCCAGTATAAAACCTGTTTATGTTATAAATGAGGACTGGGGAGGGTAGAGTTATGGCACCATTAATAACCTAGATATATTTTATGGCTGCGGGAGGGTCTGAGTTTAATGCCCAGTATAAACCTCTATGTTATAAATGAGGACTGGAGCGAGGGATCATGACGTTATGCCATTATTAAACATGTTATGTTATATAGCGGAGACAGGGGAGGTCTGAGTTATGCCCAGTATAAACATGTTATTTATATGAGACTGGGAGGGTCTTGAGTTAATGCCCAGTATAAAACCCTGCTATATGAGGACTGGGGAGGGTCTGAGTTATGCCCATTATAAACATGTTATATGAGGATGGGGAGGTCTGAGTATAAACCTGTTATGTTATATAAAGACTGGGAGGGTTGAGTTATGCCCAGTATATAAACATGTTATGTTATATGAGGACTGGAGGGCTGGAGTGGAGGGCTTATTCCCGATTATAAACCTGTTATTTATATGAGGACTGGGAGGGTCGAGTTTATAACCTGTTATGTTATACTGAGGGACTTGGGGAGGGTCTGAGGTTATGCCCAGTATAAACCTTTAATGTTATATGAGGACTGGGGAGGGTATGAGTTATGCCCAGTATAAAAACCTGTTTATGTTTATGAGGACTGGGAGGGTCTGAGTTATGCCAGTATAAATCTGTTATGTTATATGAGGACTGGGGAGGGTATGAGTTATGCCCCAGTATTAAACCTGTTATGTTATATGAGGACTGGGAGGGTATGAGTTATACTCAGTATAAACCTCTTATGTAGTATGAGGACTGGGGGAGTGTCTGAGTTATGCCCAGTATAAAAACCTGTTATGTTATATGAGGACTTGGGGAGGGTATGAGTTATGCCCAGATAAACCTGTTAATGTTATATGAGGACTGGGGAGGGTATCAGTTATGGCCCATTATAAACCTGTTATGTTATATGAGGACTGGGGAGGGTCTGATTATGCCAGTATAAACCTGTTATGTTATATGAGGACTGGGAGGGGTATCATTATGCCCATTATAAAACCTGTTATGTTATATGAGGAAATTGGGAGGGTCTGAGTTATGCCCAGTATAACCTGTTATGCTTATATGATGGACTGGGAGGGTATCAGTTATGCCCAGTATAAACCTGTTATGTTATATGAGACTTGGGGAGGTATGAGTTATGCCCATTATAAACCTAGTTTATGTTATATGAGGACGGGGAGCGCGTCTGAGTTATTGCCAGTATAAAACCTGTTATTGTTATATGAGGACTGGCGGAGGTACTGAGTTATGCCCATGTTATTAAACCTGTTATGCTTAATGAGACTGGGAGGTCTGAGTATAACTCATACCCTCCCCAGTCCTCATATAACATAACAGGTTTATACTGGGCATAACTTCATACCCTCCCAGTCCTCATATAACATAACAGGGTTTAACTGGGCCATAACTCAGACCCCTCCCCAGTCCTCATAACATAACAGGTTTATACTGCGGCCAGTAAACTCAACCCTCCCCAGTCCTCATTATAACATAACAGGTTTATACTGCGGCAATAACTCAGACCCTCCCCAGTCCTCATATAACATAAACAGGTTATAACTCAGGACCCTCCCCCATCTCTCATATAACATAACAGGTTTTTAATGGCATAACTCAGCACCCTCCCAGTCTCATATTATAACATAACATGTTTTATACTGGGCATAACTCAGGGACCCTCCCCAGTCACTCATATAACATAAACAGGTTTATAACTCAGACCCCCCCAGTCCTCCATATACATGTTTATAATGGGCATAACTCAGACCCTCCCCAGTCCTCATATAGCAGGTTTATACTGGGCATAACTCAGACCCTCCCCAAGTCCTCCATATAAACATACATGTTTAACTGGGCATAACTCAGACCCTCCCCAGTCCTCATATAACCATAACATGTTTATAATGGGCATTTAAACTCAGGGACCCTCCCCAGTCCTCATATTAACATAACAGGTTTATACTGGGCATAACTCCAGAACCCCCCCTCAGTCCTCATATAACATTAAACAGGTTTTATAATGGGCATAACTCATACCCTCCCCAGTCCTCATATAACATAACAGGTTTATACATGGGCCATGCAACTCAGACCCTCCCCAGTCCTCATATAAACATAAACAGGTTTATAATGGGCCATAAACTCATACCCTCCCCAGTCCTCATATAACCATAACAGGTTTATACTGGGCATAAACTGAACCTCTTCCCCCAGTTCCTCAATAACATAACAGGGTTTATTTAAACTGGGCATAACTAAGACCCCTCCCAGTCCTCATCATATAACATAAACAGGTTTATTAATGGGCAAACTGAACCCTCCCCAGTCCTCATTATAAACATAAAGGTTTATACTGGGCATAACTCATACCCTCGCCCATCCTCATATAACATAACAGGTTTAACTGGGCATAACTCAGACCCTCCCATCCTCATATAACATAAACAGGTTATATGGGCATAACCTTCATACCCTCCCCATCCTCATAAACATAACAGGTTATACTGGGCATAAACTTCATACCCTCCCCAGTCCTCATATAACATACAGGTTTATACTGGGCCATAACTCAGAAACCTCCGCCAGTCCTCAAACATAACAGGGTTTATTGACTGGGCATAACTCATACCCCTTCCCCAGTGCCCTCATATAACATAACAGTTATACTGGCATAACTCAATACCCTCCCCAGTCCTCATATAACATAACAGCGTTTATACTGGCATAACTCATACCCTCCCCATCCTCATATAACATAACAGGTTTATACTGGGCATAACTCAAACCCTCCACATCCTTCATTATAGCCCCCACAGTGGTTTTTGTACCACACCCCCCTATAGCCCCACAGTGGCGTACCACACACCCCTATTGCCCCTTACAGTGGCGTACCACACCCCCTATAGCCCCCACAGTGGTGTACCACCACACCCCTATTGCCCCTACAGTGGTGGTACCACCACCCCCCTATAGACCCCCACAGTGCTGTTACCACACCCCCCTATAGCCCCCACAGTGTGTACCACACCCCCCTATAGCCCCACAGTGGTGTACCACCCACCCACCGATATAGCCCCCGCAAACCCTCCCCCCACTTCCCCAGATAGCATATGAACATGTCATGAGCCATTGTAAAAATATATACAGGAATTAAAGAAAAATTAGCTGTTAAAACTGAAAATGTTTATCTTGTCCCATGGGCAAAATGTGTAGCAGTAGCAATCCTGACAGGCGCAATACACACCTGTACCTGCTAGCGGCGTACAATCAGCGTGTTCCCACTCCTAACATATGATGAGACCCAGCGGCAGAGGGGAACCGGCTCATCTCCACCGTCTCCAATCAGCACCGTGACAGCAGAG
This sequence comes from Salvelinus sp. IW2-2015, assembly GCF_002910315.2. Taxonomy (NCBI): domain Eukaryota; kingdom Metazoa; phylum Chordata; class Actinopteri; order Salmoniformes; family Salmonidae; genus Salvelinus; species Salvelinus sp. IW2-2015. Next base: position 8,425 of record NW_019943832.1, read on the forward strand.
AGCCAATCACAGACTATGGACAGACCGAAGATGACCACGGTAGACCAGGGAGCACGTGGAAGGTGGCGGCAGCACCACAGATACTGCTTTACTCAGCCCGGTTGACCAGGAAGGGCTACCGCAAACACATACACAAAACAGCCACTGCCCCTGAGAGGAGTGAGGAAGAGGAAGACAGAGGAGGAGACCAATTTATTATCCATTTCATTTTCAGATTCACATCACATCATTTTTTATTAAATGATTCTTGCTTGGGATTCGAAACCAGCAACCCCCGGTCCAGTTGGGACCACTCCTTAACCTCTAACATCCAGGCTACAGTACCTGAAGCCGGCAGCCGAAGAAGGACAGCTGCCACGGGTCTCACAGCCAATGGTTGACCAGGCCCAGTATTGGCCATCCTAGTAGCGCGGCTCGGTCCTGTTCCATACCATTGCTGCTAGCATAGGCACCAGGTGACCAGGTGGAACTACAAAACCCCAACATCAATCCACGTCACTCCCGGGCGTAGCACGGTAACGAGGGATACTGACCAACAGGGCAAAGCCATGTGTCTCCGTAGGACACGACAAGGTCACTGAGCGCTGTTCTAAGTCTTGCCTTAAGTCCCTCCTCCGTTGGAGAGGACCTTTGATTGGTGCTTGCCGAGCCCCTGGGGCAGCTTTGTTAGTGAGTATCCTCTGGGCCTCCACTGTGTTGGCCCCCAGGGCCTTCATGACAGCCCCACACCACACAGCAGTTCAACAGCACCCTCCCAGGACCAGGAAGCTGCCTCCTCCAGCCAAACTGGCCGCAGGAAGTTGGCCAGCAGGGGTAAGGTGCTGAGGCCCAGGGCCGTGCCGCTGTGGGATGAACAGGCGTTTGGCAAACGCCCGTCGTTCCTCAAAAAGTTAAGTGGCGCCATCATGGTCACAGAGGGCTGGGAAGGACAGGCAGTACCCACCCTGTATGAGGATGGACAGATGGACCTGATGGAGGATGGACTCATATATGTCCCCATAGAAGAAGGAGAGATTGTCTTATATTGGGGGTTTAGTGGGTGTGGGAATAATGTGTTGTGTGTGTGTGTTTGTGGTGTTTTCGGCGGGCGCCCCCCTCTACCTTGCCGATGGATGCTGGTGATGTGTAGAGTCTGTGACTGGTTCCGTGGCCAGGGTCACTGACACCATGCATATCCTCCACTCAGAACCGCCTCCACCATCATTCCGTACCAGCGGCAACAGCTGGCTCCACGCAGCACGCCTGCATAGTGGACTGGCAGAGACAGGAAAAAACAACATTCAATACCAATTACGACACCGGTGGAGCAGACAGAAGTACACTTCCAATCAGACTAATACAACTGCACGGGCACGGAACGATCGCCATCTTCACACACTCCCCAACAAGCAGTACGACGTGGACTGATTAGCATATCAGATCCACAATAATTTATGCATCATGCAATGCATGTATCACTGAACGATGGAACATAAGGTGGCTGCATGAAAGGAGGAAGCTGTTTATTCCCACCTAAAACTCCACTGCTGAAACCCACTCATCTGTTTACGTGCACGGTTCCAGACACTTTCCTCTCCTCAGCTTGCTCGGATCGCTGGTTGGTACGCAACGCTTCAAACTAAAACCACTGCTTGAACCCACTCTATTACGTCGTTCAGCAGACACTTCCTCCCATCGCTGGGATCGTCTGGTGGACCAACGCTTCAAACTAAAACACCCAAAGCAGTTCACTCCCCCGTCGGCCAGGACTTGTTTAGTTAGGCGTTACAGGCTTATGTATATGTGCTAAACACAGTTAGCCTGGGAAAGGTCACGAGGTTACCCACACTGTGACGGGTGTAGCTCGTTGTGCAGCCTCTTACAATAATGTGGGTTCAAAAACACGTGATCTGAACGATCAATCTTCCAGCGCATTTAATCCAACTCTCCGAGACAGACGGCGAAGCTTACAGGATACCTATCAGGCTAATTGATTTCAGAACGAACATGAATTCACAGAAAGTACTGAGAACTGAGAACTTCCTTCGGTACTGTCTTTTGAATGTGGGAATAATGAGTCCATTCTTGTGTGAGCCCGTCTCATCTGTGCCTCTTGTGTCATGATAATGTCTGCTCCAGTCAGTGGTCTATGTCTGGTTCTGTCATGATAATCTGGTCGGTCATCTGCTCTGCATAATGTCCTCATCTTGTCGTGTGTCCAGAAATGTCTGGTCATCATGTCAGGCTTGTATGATAATGTCTGCTCCAGTCTTGTGGTCCAGTCTGGGTTCTCTGTCATGATACATGCTCTGTCATTGTCCTGAGGTGTCAGATTAATGTCTGTCGAGTCATCGGTCTGTGTCTCTGTCATGATAATGTCTGCTCCAGTCTTGTGGTCCAGTCTGGTCTCTGTCATCGATAATGTCTGCCCCACTGTGGTCCACGTTGGCGTCGATGCTGCTCCTCTTGGTTCATGTCTTGATTGGATAATGTCTGCTCAGGTCATGTGTCCAGTCGTTCTGGTCCTCTGTCATGATAATGTCTCTCCAGTCATGTGGTCTAGTCCTGTTCTCTGTTGATAATTGTCTGCTCCAGTCATGTGTCTAGTCTGGTTCTGTCATGATATTGTTGCTCAGTCATGTGGTCTAGTCTGGTCTCTGTCCATTGATAATGTCATCTCCAAGTCATAGCTGGTCTAGTCTAGTCTCTGTCATGATAATGTCTGCTCCAGTCAATGTGGTCTAGTTCTGTTCTGTCATGATAATGTCTGCTTCGTCTGTGGTTAGTCCTGGCTCTGTCATATAATGTCTTGCTCCAGTCATTGTTGGTCTAGTCTGGTCTCCTGTCATGATAATGTATTGCTCCAGTCCATGTGGGTCTAGTCTGGTCTCTGTCATGTACATGTCTGCTCCGTCAGAGTTATTGTTGGTCTAGTCTCGTTCTTGTTCATGATATTGTTCTGCTCCAGCCCATCATGTGGTCTAGTTGTCTCTGGTCTCTGTCAGTCGATAATGTATGTCCAGTCTAATTGTGGTCTAGTCCTGGTCTCTCGTCATGATACATGTCTATGCTCCATCATGTGGTCTACAGTCTGGTCTCTTTGTCATGATAATGTTGCTCCAGTCTTGTGGTCTAGTCTGTGCTCTGTCATGATAATGTCTGCTCCAGTCATTCGTGCGTCGTAGTCTGGTCCTCTGTCATGATAATTGTCTGCTGTCAGCTCATTGTGGTTCCAGTTGGCTCTGTCGATGATAATGTCTGCTCCCAGTATGGGGCCAGTCTGGTTCTCTGTCATGTAATGTCTGCTCCAGTGAATGTGTTAGTCTGTCCTCTGTCATAGATAATGTCTGCTCCAGTATCATGTGGGTCTAGTCTGGTCTCCTGTCAGATAATATCGTCTGCTCCAAGCATGTGGTCTGGTCTATCTCTGTCATGATAAGGCTCGGTCTGCTCCAGTCATGTGTCTAGTCTGGTCTCTGCTATGATAATGTCTGCTCCAGTGTCTTGTGTGTGATCTAGTCTGGTCTCGTCATGATAATGTCGTTGCTTCAGTCCTGTGGTGGCCAGGTCTGGTCTCTGTCATGATAATGTCTGCTCCAGTCTTGTGGTCCAGTCTGGTCTCTGTCATGATAACTGTCTGCTCCAGTCTTGTGGTCCAGTCTGGTCTCTGTCATTGATAATGTGTCTGCTCCAGTCATGTGGTTCTAGTCTGGTCTCTGTCATGATAATGTCTGCTCCAGTCATGTGGTCTAGTCCTGGTCTCTGTCATGATAATGTCTGCTCCAGTTTGTGGGTCTAGTCTGGTCTCTGTCATGATAATGTCTTGCTCCAAGTCATGTTGTGGTCTAGTCTGGTCTCTGAGAATGTTCCTTAGTCCTGGGTGAACCCTATCCTCCCTCCCTCCAGCTCTTTCTTAGCTCCCTAGGCAGATGGTTGCCTCCCACATGAACATGTTCTGACATACGCTTTGGCCCTAGGTCTGGGACTGTCCGAGACTATTTCTGAAAACTATCCCTCCACTCTATTTCTCCCTCCATCCCCCCTCCGTCTCTCCTTCCATCCACCCTATCTCTCCCTCTGTCCTACAACCATCCCTCCCTTTCATCTCTCCCTCCGTCTCCTCCAGATTATTCGGTTTAAAAACCAACCCTGTCACTGGAAAAATCATTGCAGCCGTTGAAAATCATAAATATCTTGGTCCAACTGAAAAAGAATCCCCAGTATTGAACACCCAGGAACTACAGTCATTTCCCAATATGACACATAATGCTGCGTTCTCATCACGTTGATGACTGCTAGCCGAGAACACATACTTACATTTTAGTCATTAGCAGATGCTCTTATCCAGAGCCAACTTACAGTAGTGAGAGCATTAATTTCATACTGGTCCCCCGTGGGAATCAAACTACAACCCTGGAGTGCAAGCACCATACTCTACCAACTGAGACACACCAGACACACACATATATACTTGACAACTTGAAACGAAGAAACGAAGAAAACACTGAATTGACGCAACCATAATTACATGATTTCAAGAATTTACAGTCATTGAACATCGGATCAACAGGATGCTTAATATCGATGAATCAACAGGAGTTTAATATCGATGGTCAACAGGAGGTTTAATATCGAGTGGAACAGCTGGAGATTCATTCGATGGATATCAACAGGTAGATCATCGTATCAACAGGAGGTTTAATATCGATGGATCAACAGGAGGTTAATATCGATGGAATCAACAGGAGGTTTAATATCGATGGATCAACAGGAGGTTTAATATCAATGGATCAACAGGAGGTTTAATATCGATGGATCAACAGGAGGTTTAATATCGATGGATCAACAGGAGGTTTAATATCGATGGATCAACAGGAGGTTTAATATCGATGGATCAACAGAGGTTTAAATCGATGGATCAACAGGAGGTCTAATATCGATGGATCAACAGGAGGTTTAATATCGATGGAATCAACGGAGGTTTAATATCGATGGATCAGCTGGAGGTCTAATATCGATGGTCTACGGTCCCAGAAGGAGTAAAAGGCTTACTGTAAATAAGTAAGGACTATCCAATATCCAATCACACTATCCAATCACTCAAGTGAATCACCAAAATAACGTTCCTTTTCAACATATCATATTACTATATTATATATTATAATATTACTTCATATTACTTATTACTTCAGTGAATCACCATTTAATGCTCCTCTTGGCTTTAGTCCTCCTCAGCAGGAAGAGAAAGAGGAGGAATGAGAGGGAGGGAGGGTGATAGAAAGAGGAGGACAGAGAGGGAGGGTCAGGGTGATAGAAAGAGGAGGAACAGGAGGGAGGGTCAGGATGATAGAAAGAGGAGGAACAGGGGGAGGGTCAGGATGATAGAAAGAGGAGGAACAGGGGGAGGGTCAGGATGATAGAAAGAGGAGGAATGAGAGGAGGGAGGGTCCAGGATGATAGAACGAGGAGGAATGAGAAGGGAGTTAGGGTCAGGGTGATAGAGAAGAGGAGGAAAGGGGGAGGGTCAGGGTGATAGAAAAGGAGGAACAGGGGGAGGGTCAGGGTGATAGAAAGAGGAGGAATGAGAGGAGGGGAGGGTCAGGATGATAGAAAGAGGAGGAACAGGGGGGAGGGTCAGGGTGATAGAAGAGGAGGAACAGGAGAGAGGGTCAGGATGATAGAAAGAGGAGGAATGAGATGGAGGGAGGGTCAGGATGATAGAAAGAGGAGAACAGGGGGAGGGTCAGGGTGATAGAAAGAGGAGGAACAGGAAGAGAGGTCAGGATGATAGAAAGAGGAGGAAGTGAGGGAGGGTGATAGATAAATAAACATTGGGCCACCAGAACAATGGACTACTGGTCCTGTCTGTCCCGTTTGGCCCTGAGCTACCGCCCTGTAATAACAAACAGAGTCTGAGTCACACACAACCCAACACACAAACACACCGCGGCACGTCTGAACCTGGGCCGTCCGTTCTCACACACACGGGCCCGAACAGACAGCATCCGCAGTGTTACCAGAACTCTTCACCTAACCTCTCACCCTTACTCTAAACACACAGCCTGCAAGGAAACACTCTCTACTCCCTCTGTGTGTCCAGTGTGTGTGTGTCCAGTGTGTGTGTGGTACATCTGAACCTGGGCCGTTCCCACACGCGCAGGGTCACGGAAAGAGACACAGAGTTTCCAGAAATCTTCACCCTAACCCCTCAACTTTACTGTAAATCTACAGCCTGCCAGAAAAACTGACTAACACTTCATCGGTGTGTGTCCTGTGGGTTTGTGTCGAGTGTGTGTGTGTGTGTATTTCTGTGTCAACATACATTGAGGTGAAAGATAACATAAAATGAATCATTAACCTGTAGTACTGTTTCATTGCAACATACTGTTATGTATTGGAAGTAGACCTACTTCAATCAGCCAAATAAAGACACTACAATAAATGTGTACAATCCTACAATGACAACGACAGTTAGATCGCTACCACCAGTGTGTGTGAGAGAGAGAGAGGGTGGTAGAGGGTGAGAGAGAGAGGGTGAGAGAGAAAGGGTGATAGAGGGTGTGAAAGAGAGGGAGGGTGATAGAGGGTGATAGAGGGTGAGAGAGAGAGAGAGAGGGTGTGTGTTCAATCATGCAACAATGCCTCAATGTACAATGACAGAAGCATCCTCACCACCAGCGTGCAGCACAGCAGTCATGATAGCAGGCACCCAGGACGTCTCTGTGTTGCTGGAGCTGAACTCAGCCTGTAGCTCTGTGTAAAAGATACCAATACAGGAAGGGAAGGCCAGCGTTAGAGCCAGGACCAGGATAGTAGCCACCAGCACTACCCAGCCCCAGCCCCCATCCGGGGCCACCTGTTGGGCATACCCGTTCCCAGACAGCCCAGCCCCTGGTTCTCCAGTTGGGCCATTGTGGGGTGGTAACCCAGTAAGGTGGTGGTGTTGGAGGGAACCCTCCTCCTCCTCCTCCTCCTTTTCTCCTGCTCTCTCGAGTTACTGTCTGTGCTCCTCCTCACAGTACTGTGGTTTACCCCGGTCCAGTCCTGAGACGTCTGTGTCTCTACCACTCCTCAGATCCCCTGGACCCCTCTGCCCTAACCTCGGGTCCCTTAGGCCCCTGGGGGCCCTCTCCTCCACTACCCCTCCTCAGCAGGACTGTGTCGCCCTGGGTCTGGTTTTGTCTGGTCCTCTGGGTCCTGTGGTCTGGTTCTGTCTGGCCTCCAACTCCACCCCCTCTGTCATCCTGCCTAGCTGGCTGTGGACTGGGCCTTCTGCTAGATCAGCTTCCTGTGTGGAGGATAACTGGGAGGGAAGGAGGGATAGATGAGATGGAGGAAGGAGAGAGGGATAAGAAGAAGGGTGGGAAGGGGTAGAAAAAGAGAGAGGGATGAGAAGGGAGGGGAGGGAGAGAGAGAGACAGCTAGAGAGAGAACAGCGAGAGAGAGAGAGAGAATGAGAGAGAGACAGAGAATGAGAGAGAGAGAGAGAGGAGAGAGGTGTCTGATGTTGTTAGTTACTCAGAGGCAGCAGCTGCCTGGTGGCTGTGGTATTGGCTCCGTGTCTAAACAGCCACTGATAATGGATGCAGAGGAACAAAGCAAAGCATGACAGCCTCACTGGCTGAAGATATATTGTAAATGGATTAACTTGAGTAAATGTTTTCCACGAATACCCCAAAAATAGGCTATTAGACAGATCCTTTCTACCAATGCTTAAAGTGTGTATAAGAGATCCATCTGTCTCAACTCACTCACTGTTGCACACCACTATTTCTACTGCACATCATCATCTGCACATCTATCACTCCATGTTAATTTGCTAAATTGTAATTACTTCACTACTATGGCCTATTTATTGCCTTGCCTCCTTACGCCATTTGCACACTGTATATAGACTTTTTCTATTGTGTTATTGACTGCACGTTTGTTTATGTGTAACTCTGTGTTGTTTGTTTGTGTCGCACTGCTTTGCTTTATCTTGGCCAGGGTGCAGTTGTAAATGAGAACTTGTTCTCAACTGGCCTACCTGGTTAAATAAAGGTGAAATAAAAATATATATAAATACATTTTTAAAAATCACCAATTAGCCTCAACGACTACCTACCATATACATGGTAAATAGGCTAATAACATGGATGCATAGTCTATTGCTATAGCTGTAATAAAGTCATATGTAATTGTACATTTAAATAGATTTGAACAGATAAGCAATCTAAATACAAGTAATGTGGCACTCCCATTGATTATAAAATAAATGCTTAATGGCTGTAACCTATCCTACACAAATCCCGTTGGTTTTCCTACCTGAGTGTCCCTGGTCAGCCCGTCAAAACACGGCGAGATACTTTACCATTATCACGTCGAGGAAGTCAGTGGGTGTTAGCATAATTAATTTACCATGAATACGATTATATCACTTTTCACAATTACCCTTAGTCGCGCAGCATCACCAATGTTTTCCCGATGTCCATGTCTGGGCGTCAGCACAGAACGCTTTAAGTCGCCCGCGGTACCATAGGATGTGTGTGCAGACAAAAACGTATGCCTCTCAATCAGGTGGCGTTGCGTAAACTCGCAGTTCTTTCAAAAACGCTGTCAAATCAAAACCTGGAGACACACCGAGGATTCAATCGCCTCTCTTGTTCTCAACTTTAATTTGCCGGTCTGCCTGGCAGAAAGCCAGCAAGCTCAGTCACAGCATGGATAGGACAAATCTCTCCGGAACCAATATTATATCCAACCAGCTGCCTACAGACAAGCCGTCAACAAAAATCTCCCTTTGTCATTATTGTAATCCCCAGGACTCGTGTTCACTTAATCTAAACTACTTCATAATAAATACAGAATTATCAAGATTAGGTTTACCATATAAAGCCCGGTTGGCTYTTTATCGTATAGTTTCTCGTCAGAGGTCCCTTGCGAATTTGTCTCCATGGGAACAGAACAGCCGGGTTTCTGGTTTGCACCTGCAGCTCTACAGGATATCTGACCGCAATAAATCTAGAATAATTGTAACAATCATTGGCCATTTTGGAAACTAACATAACCTTTTACGCAATATATTGCAATAGGTCTAGGCTAAATAATGATATTAACATTGTCAGATGACATTTGTCATAGCCTGTCCCCGATAATGTAATTTACAATCAGTGGCGGTTCTAGCTTGTATGGCTCCCTGGGCGAACCCCCCGACATTTGGAACAACACAAATAAATAATCATAACATTTAAAACTATATAAATATAAAAAATATATACAAAAATACGCCTCATAAATATAAAAAAGACGTAACAAAGTCAAATAGAAACAAATGTTAGTATATAAATACAAAATATAATCAAATTATTACACTATTCATTTATTACCTTGTCTGCTCGGGGATTCGATCCAGCAACTTTTCGGCTACTGGCTCAACCACTAGCCTACCTGCCGCCCTAGGCYTAAGACACCCCAAAAMACTGAATATATTACAAAATATCAGCATACTACAGACGTTTTTTAAGTAGCTGCATACCTTTATCTTTTGCCGTTTCTCTTCTTCTTTCCTCTTTTTCCTAAACTGATGGCTTGGACCTTTTCTTGTCCATTTGTTGCAAGATGTCGCCCTGGGCGGCTGCCCATGTCACCCATACCTAAATCCGCTACTGTTTACAATAATTAGGCCTAAATAAATAAATAAGCCATACCAAAAAATATATTAACCTAGTGATGCAAAACGCAACAATTTCAAAGATTTTACTGAGTTACTGTTCATATAAGGAAATCAGTCAATTGAAAGAAATGAATTAGGCTTTAATCTATGGATCTTACATGACTGGGAATACAGACAGATACGCATCTGTTGGTCACAGAAAAAAAGAGTAGGGGCATGGATCAGAAAACCAGTCAGTATCTGATGTGACCACCATTGGCCTCYTGCAGCGCAACACATCTCATTTGAATAGAGTTGAACAGGCTGTTGATTGTGGCCTGTGGAATGTTGTCCCACTCCTCTTCGATGGCTGTGCGAATATGTTGGATATTGGTTGGAACTGTAACATCCTGTCCTACACGTAAATCCAGAGCATCCCAAACATGCTCAATGGGTATGTCACCCTGGTGAGTATGCAGGCAATGGAAGAACTGGGACAGTTTACGCTTCCAGGAATTGTGTGCAGATCCTTGCGGCATGGGCCGTGCATTATCATGCTAAAACACGAGGTGATGGCGGTGGCTGACTGGCACGACAATGGGCCTCAGGATGTGGTCACGGTTTCTCTGTGCATTCAACGTGTCACGATAAAATGCAATCATGTTCATTGTCTGTAGCTTATGCCTGCCCATACCATAAACCCACCGCCACCATGGGGCACTCTGTTTCACAATGTTGACATCAGCAAACCACTCGCCCACACGATGCCATTCAAGTGGTCTGCAGTTGTGAGGCTGGTTGGACGCACTGCCAAATTCTCTAAACTACGTTGAATGCAGCTTATGGTAGAGTAATTAACAACAGCTCTGGTGGACATTCCTGAAGTCAACATGCCAATTGCACTCTCCCTCAAAACTCTGTGGCATTGTGTTGTGTGGCAAAACTGCACATTTTATTATTATTCTACCTTTATTTCAACAAGGAACACAGACTGAGACCGAGGTCTCTTTTACAGCTGGGCCCTGCGTATACATGTTTACACATACAGTTTAGGTACAATGATTTAAAAAACTAAACAAGACAACAAAACTATCACAGATAATACAAAAAAATAAAATAATACAACAGATTACATTTAAACAGGTTATTCTACAAACAGCACAAGAACCTGCATTACCGAAACAGTTACAAGCAATACAAAAATAAAAATGCTCCAATAAATATTTAAAATGGGCAACAGAGGACAAGAGTCTCAAGTTTAAGTTTAGTCTGCAGGCTATTCCATAGGCAAGGAGCGTAACAGGAAAAGGCAGCCATACCCAACTCTGAGGAAATTGCATGGGCCTCAAGTGTAATCCATGTTGAGACCTGGTTTTAGGAATTATAATTATAATATTGATGAGTGATGATAAAAAGAAGGTAGTTTATTCAGAAGTGCTTTATAGACAAACACGAGAGCATGTTATTCTCGTCTCACGGACAGCGAAGTCCAACCCACATTATGATATAAAACACAGTTGTGAGTTCTGTAGCTAGCACCCGTAATAAACCTAAGTGTGCAATGATAAGTAGCATCAGCGATTTAAGTGTGATGCCGTAGCATGCATGTAAATAAAACCCCATAATCTATAACAGACTTAAAAGTAGCTTGCACAATTTGTCTTCTATTTGTAGAGGACAAGCATGTCCTGTTTCTATAGAGGAAGCCTAGCTTGATTTTTAGCCGTTTACAAAGTTCATCAATATGCATTTTAAAAGACAGTTTATCATCCAACCATATCCCTAAGTATTTATATGCAGAGACCTGATTCATTTTAGAGTGGCCTTTTATTGTCTCCAGCACCTGTGTAATGATCATGCTGTTTAATCAGCTTTTGATATGCCACACCTGTCAGGTGGATGGAATAATCTTGGCAAAGGACAAATTCTCACTAACAGGGATTTGAAATAAAATCTGTGCACAACATTTAGAGAAATAAGCTTTTTGAGTTTATGGAACAACTGGATATTTTATTTCAACTCTTTAAAACATGGGAACCAACACTTTACATGTTACGTTTATATTTTAGTTCAGTGTAGAATAAAACACCGACCAGCTGACTCTTCCTGAGCTGCTGCCAGAAAGAAAAGACATCCTGAACTTTCAGTCAGACTCAGTGTTGTGACACATCTCAGAGGAATTCACAGCTTTAGTTGACAGTAAGTGTCATCTCCCATTGTTCTGATGCCTTTAAAATCTGTCCTTGTGACCTTGGGGGCTCAAGTGGTCAGGAAGCAGACAGTATACCTGAGTGTCCTTGTGACCCTGGGGGCTCAAGTGGTCAGGAAGCAGACAGTATATCTGAGTGTCCTTGTGACCCTGGGGGCTCAAGTGGTCAGGAAGCAGACAGTATACCTGAGTGTTCTGCAGTGTTCCACTCTGAAACAATGTGGACGCCTTGAGACACCCCTTTCCTGCAGTCAAATGACCAGATCGCCCTCTAGTGGCCGCATGGGTGGAATTTTATTGTTTTTCATAATTTAATAATTAATACACTTTTTTATTTAAAAAAAAAATCTGGTGTTTCTATGGCAAACGGTTTTGTTAAATTACTGTATTCTGTGATGTATACAAAGTTTAATATTGGGATGCAAACTCAAACTTGAATACATTTCAACTCTACCGTATATATGACATGGTAGAGGTGTCTTCTTCTTTTTTAAGCCCATAACCATGTGTGTGAGGTGTATACTTTTGTGTCGAAGTAGATTTGTTTAAGACTACCAAGAAAACCCACTGTGTGACCCTGATTTAGCCCCTGCAGTAAAAGGTTAACTCACTTGTTGCTGAGAGTAGTCTACACTCAGGTGACTGTAGTGTCATGGCTACCACTCACACAACGTCATGTGTAATCCAGTAGTCTATGTATAGACCTATAATATAAAGGAGCGGTAGTTCATTTCAAGAGATGATGAAATCCTTGTTTTTCTTTCTAGGCCAGTGATGTAGGCCTCCCATGTTATTGTAAAACCTCTTCATAGGCTAACCCCACGTACTGAGGACCAGATAATCAAACATTTCACCAGGATATTTTTGTCAAGAGGACTTTTTAAAATTATTAGTCAACACAGCTCCACCCTGTTCACTTCCCATCAAGCACAGGGATGACATCAGCTACTCAGCTAAATGTCTAGTTTCCGTGGAAATGAGTAGGCCTACATTAAAGTCTACCTGTCTGTCAGGTAGATGTTTTGTCTTCGCAGACAGGTCTGTGTAAACTGAGGAAGCAGATGCTGGCTAACCAAGGAAGTAACCCAAGTAATCTGTTTACGTTACTAACTTACTAATGACTGAGTTACAAATTACTTTTGTCATTTAATCTGACTACAAATCTGAGGTAATCAGCCCAAACCCGTTGACCACATCCCATCAGGCCCATGTGGACTCTGAGGGGGGGTGTTTTGTCTAGTCTACCTTTGGCAGACCTTGAGCTACTCAGCTACCACTTATTGTCTTGGCTGATCTGTTCAGGATTCAGGATACAGTCTGTGGGGCCCCACCCTGGCCTCAACATTACTGGCAGTAGCGAAGGAAAACATTTACTATAGATGAACATCACCTTTTGACTCTTCTGGGTGTGGCCTCTTCTTATTGTCTTCACCATAAATACTTTTTTTAGATTTGAAACAAACACAGGAATCAAGAGAATCACAACCTTCATATCAYTTAGATCAGGGGTCACCAACCTTTTCTGGAATCAAGATCACTTTGAGTCAAAATGCAAGCCGAGGTCTAACACACATGACTTWAAAAAACATACGTTAATGCAACATTAACCTATTAAAAACAGTTCTGGTAGCAATGATGTTTGTGCAKTAGGCTTTAGGCCCAATACATTATCACTGCATATTGGCTATGCTTGAATTGCCCTGTCAATGTTGCTCTTCTCAGAAAAGTATAAGTATATGATCACACTGTAACTACATCGTTTGTTGTATTGTGAGGCACAGCTGATGAGCATAATAATGTATGTTATTTTTTTTTTACTGGAACTGATGGCCTGCATCTGATTGTCAGTCAGAGGGGACGTAGGGAGCAGCGAACCTGCCTCTCACCAGACAACCAACCCTCCGTCACTGTCCGAATACCCATAAAAGTCTACTAATGCCACTTTCAAAACAACTGGGAACTCGGAAATGTCCGACTTCCGACTTCAGTGCGTTCAAGACAACTGGAAACTCTGGGGAAAAAAAACCGAGCTCCGACTGTGAAAATCGTTTTGAACAGTCATCCAACTCAGAATTCCATGTCGATACTCCGGCATCTTTCTAAAACTCTGATTTTACTACCTGAAGATACATGACGTCATCATTTATATTTAAGTTCTCAGTTGTCTTGAAAGCACCATAAATAGTATTCGGAAAAATTATGTTTTATAGTATATGAAATTTTGAAAATAGTCCTCCGAAATGCATCATCAAATACGTGATGCGTTGACTACCACCATTCGCGCTGGCTGGTACAACGCCTTAAATTACCTGATTATCAGCTGTTGTCAAACACGTGAGTCAGAAAGAAAAAGTGATTCTACTAGATCAAACGCCGAAATGAGTAGGCAGTTTAAGTATGTAGCATGCTAAGGATACTCAGACATGTCCATTGTCCTCCGCTTCTCCATCCTCTGCTGAGAAAAGGGGACACCGTCTTCCAGCTGATGGCGAAAGTCGTTACTGATCGCTATATAAGGCAATGGTGCTATCTGTCAATGATTTTCGAGGCCAGTATAATGAAGATTTAAATTACCATCCAGACGTGTTTACACTTGATTAATATCCAGACATAAAGCGTGCCTGGCTACCTACATGTGGTCACGCAGATCTGATCACAATCAGATCCCAATGTGTTTTTTTAATCGTCTACACCGGTCTAGAAATGTGGGCACAATCAGATGTGGACAAGATCAGGACAAAGGGCGCATGTTAGCATGCCACAGCAGTAGCTCTCTCTAGGACCAGGTTCAGAGAACACCTATATCTACTGTTAATAGTTCTAACACCTGGAAGGACAGGGATTCACTAGAATATATATTAGTGGGTTTTATTGCAGGTTTTATTGACGCTATTTTGTGCATCCTGTTTGTGTGTAGAAGTAGGCTTGGCTTCTGGGATTGGTTCGATGACAAGACATCATGGAAAGGTTGTTCAGCTGTAGAGACACAACACAGTAATTCAGTATTGTCTGGTCCTCCATCATGTTGTTCAGCTGTAGAGACACAACACAGTAATTCAGTATGTTTGGTCCTCCATCATGTTGTTCAGCTGTAGAGACACAACAACACAGTAATTCAGTATGTCTGGTCTCTCCATCATGTGTTCAGCTTAGAGACACAACACAGTAATTCAGTATGTCTGGTCCTCCATCATGTTGTTCAGCTGTAGAAACAACACAGTAATTCAGTATGTCTGGTCCTCCATCATGTTGTTCAGCTGTAGAAGAACACAGTAATTCAGTATGTCTGGTCCTCCATCATGTTGTTCAGCTGTGAGACAAACAACACAGTAATTCAGTATGTCTGGTCCTCCATCATGTGTTCAGCTGTAGAGACACAAACACAGTAATTCAGTATGTTGGTCCTCCATCATGTTGTTCAGCTGTAGAGACAACACAGTAATTCAGTATTGTCTGGTCCTCCATCATGTTGTTCAGCTGTAGAGACACAAACACACAGTAATTCAGTATGTCTGGTCCTCCATCATGTGTTGTTCAGCTGTAGAGACACAACACAGTATTCAGTATGTCTGGTCCTCCATCTGTTGTTCAGCTGTAGAGACAACAACACAGTAATTCAGTATGTCTGGTCTCCATATGTGTTCAGCTGTAGAGACACAACAACACAGTATTCAGTATGTCTGGTCCTCCATCATGTTGTTCAGCTGTAGAGACACAACACAGTAATTCAGTATGTCTGGTCCTCCATCTGTTGTTCAGCTGTAGAGACACAACAACACGTAATTCAGTATGTCTGGTCCTCCATCTGTTGTTCAGCTGTAGAGCATGTAACTTAAAGTTACTTGGCCACTGTTAAAACTGTAACTTAAAGCTACTTGGCCACTGTTAAAACTGTAACTTAAAGCTACTTGGCCACCACTGTTAAAACTGTAACTTAAAGTTACTTGGCCATTGTTAAAACTGTAACTTAAAGTTACTTGGCCACTGTTAAAACTGTAACTTAAACCTACTTGGCCACTGTTAAAACTGTAACTTAAATCCACTTGGCCACTGTTAAAACTAACTTAAAGCTACAGTACTAGGCCACTGTCAAAACTAACTTAAAGCTACAGTACTAGGCCACTGTTAAAACTGTAACTTAAAGCGAGTACAGCCTCAGTGTTCACAATAAACATGTACCGGAAGTTGCACAGAATTTTCATAACATTCAAGTTTGCTCTCAGCACACCTAAAATTTGCTCAATGCTGAACACAATTAGAGGGAACTTTTCTCATTAGTTGAATGGGAGTCAATTCCAAAATTCTGAATTGAGCCCAACCCTGATTGAATTGAGCCCAACCCTGATTGAATTGCGCCCAACCCTGATTGCTACAGAAATGTATCTAAACCAAAGCAGTTTGACTTCTTAGCAATGAAGTTGCAACTGCGAGCTGCTGTAAACCTATGTGATTGGATACAAAGGTTGAGTCTCTAGATTCCCTTGCTGCTCTGGAGAAATAATGAAATGGTTCTCATAGTGATTTAAACTGGGACTATTTATCTACAAACTCTGACGCCATGTCATTTGTTACATTTCAGCCAATTGATAAAAGCAGCTTAAAGGCTGAACCCAAAAGTCAACTCTAAATTGACACTTATTTATATTATCCTAAAATAGTTTAACTAATTCTATTGTGTCTCTTTGTTCAACAGGTAGCCAATGCTATTAATGTTGTAGCGAACAGCAGGGCAGGGAAGTGAACCCGGGTCGCTGGCGTGAAAGGCAAACGCCCTACACATCGCAATAGGGTTAACCCAGATGGTGGGAATTGGAACATGGCTCACTATACTGCCCCCTTTCCAACTGGAAGGCACTACTTAGCCCCCTCACACGTCCAGGCCTTCTGATGGCCTCACGGCCACCATCCCTCTTCTGACATCGATGTAGCGAACGGCGGGGCAGGGAAGCATACCCGGGTCGCTGGCATGAAAAGCAAACACCTTACACATCATGCCATTGGCACCAATAGGGTTAACCCACTTGGTGGGAATTGTAACGTGGCTCATATACCAAGGATTGTTATACTATAGTGGAACTAATATGATACAACTACATCTTTCATACGAAATGTGAAATGTAGAACTATAATATATGTTTTTTAATTTGATTTGCCTAATCCCAGTTAGCGTCTGTCCCAAGAGAAATAGACTGTTAGGTCTGAGTGTTTTACTTCCATTCACTATAATTCACTATAATTCACTATAATTACACCATACATTTAATTTCCCTTCAAACTTCACAATAATCTTACCTTGTAGCCTGAGTTCACAACCAGAACATGTTAAATCATATTTCCCATTCTGCTTAGAGAGCAACTTCCTGATGTCTGTATCTATGTTCTAGGTACAGTTGATCTTTGGACTCTAGGTGTGTGTTGTGTATTCTACCTTTGGCTAATCTCTCGTGGACAAATTACAACACAGAAACAGAAATGACCAAATTACTGAAGATTTTAGTTCTGGGTTAACCGAGATTAACCTTGAGCTACTCAGCTACCACGTATTGTCATGACTGATCTGTTCAGGATTCAGGATACAGTCTGTGTAGCGCTCCACCACTACAGTTGGAGAACAGATATGGCTCGTTGTTCTAAGGGCTGTATTCTCACCTTGGTCTTCTGGGATAGTTCAATGACAAGACCATCACGGAACGAGTTGTTCAGCTGTAGAGACACAACAACACAGTAATTCAGTATGTCTGGTCCTCCATCATGTTGTTCAGCTGTAGAGACAACACAGTAATTCAGTATGTCTGGTCCTCCATCATGTTGTTCAGCTGTAGAGACACAACAACACAGTAATTCAGTAGCTTAAATCTACTGCCATTGTTAAAACTGTAACTTAAAGTTACTTGGCCACTGTTAAAACTGTAACTAAAGCTACTTGGCCATTGTTAAAACTGTAACTTAAAGCTACTTGGCCACTGTTAACTGTACTTAAACGATTCGGCCACTGCGTATATCAGGGCTGCGTCTCAATCCACCACATCCTCCTATGTTGGCAGATAGAGATATCAGGGCTGCGTCTCAATCCACCGCATCCTCCCATGTTGGCAGATAGAGATATCAGGGCTGCGTCTCAATCCACCACATCCTCCTATGTTGGCCTTCCGCATCTGCGGTGGAAGGCGGCCGAGCTACAGAGGTGTTTGTCCAACCTGGGTAAAAAAGACAAGTGCACCCAAGTGGGGCCCCAGGACCGAGTTTGGGAAACCCTGCTATAGCCTACCACCATCGCGTGGTCGCTCTTCTTTCAAACTACCTGTGAGTTATTTTTTAACCCCATGTTCTCCCATTGATAGTTACGACTCCTCATTGGGCTCGTAGAGGCGAAGGTTGGGACCCGCCTGGCCGCCTACTTCTTAACACTGTTCACTTAAACCAAGTCAGCCACACCAATGTGTCAGAGCAAACAACCATCGACTGAAGTCAGCTTGCATGCGCCTGGCTGGCCCCAATGAGTTGTTAGAGCATGTTGAGCCAAAGATGAGATAAGAAAAGCCCCCGGCCAAAGCCTCCCCTACCCTGGATGGCACAATTGTATGCTGCCCGGTCATGGCGCATAGGCACTGGGATGCATTCCCTTACTAAAAGAAAAATCAACCCAAAGCCACTCATTCCTATAATTTACAGTATTAAATAACACTAATATGTGAGAACACATGTTTTTGTTAACAAATATTTCATTTTGGCGTTATAATAAGGTTTGTAGCAACATGTGAAAATCGTTGTGGAAATCTGTTGCAGCTCAGGTCGACCACAAAACCCACAATGCAATGCTCTCTCTATGGGCGGGCTGGCTAGCTAGCTAGCTAGCAAACAAACAAACGTAGTTACATAGAATAATACCAAAAACAATATCAGCAGGTTAAGTAGCTAGTTTGCTAGTTCGCCTAAACAAGCTGCACTATCAATTTAGGAGTCTACAATCTCACTATGTTCAACCTGCAGATCGATGTGCCTCACAGAGTGGATAAAAGCATTCGCAACAGCAGAAATACTTCTGAGGAGATGGGGAAAACTGTGTACATTACCCATGCTACATCAATGGGCCGCGCGGTGCATTCTGGTTGATTTATGGGGTGCTCGCTCAAAAACACAACATTAGCATGAATTTCGTGAAGCATGAAGTACAACATTACGAATATTTTCCAAGATATGATATAATTGATATCTTGATATCTGTATTATTGTATAGCTTTGGAATCGTGACATATGTACTTTCGAGGAAAATAGGCACGTTTCTCGACTCATTCCCTGAACTTTGAGAAGGGAATGCGCGACGATTAGTTTAGCAACCGCGTGACGCTGCATGACAACGTAAACTGAATTGGTCCACAGTCTGCTGGGTGGGGCGTTATACGTTCCCTCCATTCATTGTGATTCCTATCTGTTTTCTCCAATATCTCTGGCAACGGCAACATGCAACTAACCCTTAACTGAAGAGGCAGACAAATAGGATAAATGTGCTAGCTAGACATGTATTTATTCGGTTTTATTTCCTGCAGTGTCTATTAATTGTCCAAATGCACGGCTGCTTTCCCTCTATATATTGTTATAGAGTTTTCACAAACGCCTTAGTATACTTCCCAAACATTCTAAGAATTTATTAAAACGCGAAAATGACCATTTCTAAGTGGTCGCTTGTCAGAAAATATTTTTAAAGTGTCATATTCTTCCTGGGGGTGTATAATCCATTTATTTCAATTGACTGATTCCCTTTATATGAACGGTAACGCAGTAAACTCTTTGAAATTGTTGCATTTATATTTTTGTTCAATATATTTTGGATACAATTTGAATGGAATTGATGGAGAGAAAGAGTGCGACAGAGTGTTGGCCTGTGCACTGATTTAAATCAGTGATATTTAAGTGATAGGCTGTTTTAAAGCTCTTCAGCTGCAATAAATATAACAAACGTATCTTTACAATACAACGTGTGACCCCCGGAAACCAGATGTGTAAATTAGACTCGTATTCCGTCCTTATATTACTGTAGTATAGGCTACTTGTCACAAGAAAAAAAGTTACCATGACGAGATGATAGGTCTACATGTCACGCCCTGGCCTTAGTATTCTTGGTTTTCCTTATTATTTTAGTTAGGTCAGGGTGTGACATGGGGTATGTTTGTGTTTTGGGTGAATTTATGGTAAAGGGGGTGTTGGGTTTTGTGTGTGGTTTTGTGTTTAGTGAAGATGTCTAGTTATGTCTATGGTTTAGTGTGGGTTTCTAGGGATGTCTATGGTTGCCTGAGTGGTTCTCAATCAGAGACAGATGTCTTTCATTTGTCTCTGATTGGGAGCCATATTTTAGGCAGCCATAGGCATCATGTTTTTGTGGGGTCATTGTCTGGTTCAGTTCTATGTCTAGGGCTGTGTCATGGTTGCGTCGGTTATAGCTTCACGGTCATCTATTTGTTGTTTTGCTTCGTTGGTTATCTTCTAAATAAAGAGAAGATGCATTTTTCACACGCTGCGCCTTGGTCCGCTTTCTCTCCCATGGACAATCGTGACACTACATGCATTGTGAACTGCGCCCCACCCTGAGGGTTGATGATTGATCATGCAGATATCAGAGAGAAGGCCATAGAGAAGCCAGATTTAGACATTGCATATAATTCAACAGTTCCATTTTACATCTTGCTGTTAATATAAATAAGGTATTATAATTAACCGGGTTCTCGCAGTTATTTCTGGAAAAGGGAGTGGGTTTGGGCGGTAAAATTCTGTAACCCCGTGTCCACTATTCAGCCCTAGTAACCATGCACTCCTTAAATACCTCAGTGTCAGTGAAGAACTTTGTGTGTTAAGTTAAAATCAGGGCTCTAATTGAGGGGGTATTGAGGCTTTTGTTAAAGAAAATGGCTGATTATATAAAGCGATCTATAACGACCTCTAGCTGCAATGCTTTACGCAAGAAACAAGCTGTAAAATGCCGGCGAAAGACATGACCGATGTTTGTAGGATATCTTTGGTTTGTCTATGATATTCAGAGGCTGTCACCATCAACAGGCTATTAAACATCATACTAACTCTAAATCACCCAGGAGCACGCCAGGTTGCTTATGGAACGAAAATGTATTATTTAGGCTATTATTATTTCAAGGCTACAGCCTGACATTTAAGAAATCAATTGTGAAGCATTTGTGACACGCTACTGGCTGGCAGGAGCGCTAAGCATTGCAACAACACATCAACAACCGCACTCAACCGCACGTCTTCGGCTAGATGGAAATGCAATTGGAAATGCAATTTGAAAGGTAACGACAAAGTAGCCTCTACCTACCCGGAATAATCCTGATTATTTCTATCAATCCAGAGACCATTTGTTTTGAAAACTCAATCACAAGTGCGCTACATACATAGGCGGCACGTCCATAAACTAAATTTCCCCTAAAATAAATTGAATCAAATTGCCAACATTATATAGCTTAATTAGCCTTCTCCTATCTATATAGAAATTAAATAATTCAAAATAGGCTACTTAAAAAGGACACAGGATCACAAAATAAACTGGATTTGTCTACAGTCGAAAGAGTCGGGCAATTTGGGAAGCGCTGGCAGCAAATAAGCATTACCCTCAACACCTCTTTCCGCGGCTATGCTCGTGTCTCTCTATCAGTCTTCCTCCCAGTGTCTGTCTAGCTCCGTGCCAGCTCCACACAGGCTTGCCCGGTGCTAAAATACGCTTGTTCAACTTTAATTCCGAACCAAAAATAAACGCTTTGACGTTGAAATCAGGTTAATTTTCAGTTCTGAATGAACATAGAAAATACGGACGTTGTAAATACGTATTTTCCGGATGTTGAAATCAGGGTTGTGCTCAATTCAGAGTACCTCATAAATTCCAATTCAATTATTCAATTACATTTGAATGAAAGGAAATAGATTTGAATACAGTCAAATTAAATTCAAATGCCTCTTCAATTCCATTTTAGGTGTAGTCTATACAAATATACATCAAACATGTCGTTTTATACTGTACATGCATATAAAATATTGTTGAAACAAAAGATTTTCAGGACAAACTTAAAATGAATGATCAAGGAAAGCTGTATGTGAATATTTTAAGTTATCAAATGTCCTAAGTCACCTACATTTTGTTCAATATTGGGAAAATACAATATTTCCCAGACTGCATTAGTTTAATGCTCAAGTTGATCCTGAAGCCATACAAATGAAATGTTTGGTGGAAATATAATTGGCTATTCTAAGCACTAAGGTTAAAAGAGTATTTGAACATTGTTTCCAGAGAAAAGTGATTCTTTGTTATCTGCAAGGGTGACCTGTCAGATTCAATGAAACTCATGTTCTATGACTGAGTGGAATTTCTTTGAGTTCTACCAGAGAGGAAGAGAGAGGTCCAACTTGGCAGAACATCTGTCTCCCTCCAGCATGTGGTGTTTTTATAATTATTTTGCCCACCAAGCAAGGAGCTTCTGCATGAAAGTCAATGAGAGAGTGTTGAATTTGGTCAACAAAAAAATGAATGGCTTATTTGCTATGTGAGGTTTATTTGATCTAATAGGAGTTTCGTAATGCTTAAGTTGTTACGGAGTGTTCTGAAATAAGTAGGACACGCGACATCTCGGCAACTTTGAAAAAAAAAAAACGTTATATCTGAGTTGTCTCGATGGCGATGTATAAGGCTTGTAAGCATAGCATCTCTCTCCACTGAATACAGGCGGTTGACGTCAACAACACTCATCTAATATTTAAAAAAGCATTACAATAATGAGCTGCATCCACCAATCCAAAGAAAGGATAGGTGGGAGCTAGACAGCCCGCTGTGCTGCTTTGTGGACAACGACACCCATTGTTAAGGCAGAGAGACATGTATCTTGTCACTGTATCCATCATCTAGAATTGCACTGAATGAAATTCGACTTTCTGCCACTGAAACTCAAATTCCTGTGTGATGTGGCCAATTAGAATTTCAACTCATGAGCAATGTTCTCTCCAACTTGATCGTTTCCCCGATTAGTTAACACTATAAACAACATGTGCCTCTACTGTGGGAATTGTGATCGAATCAACGCCATATTAGCCACTTTCAATGCAACATACCGAAATTAAACAAACTGTGCAAGACTTAGTATGCAAAACGAACTATGCAAAAGAGTGCATCAGAGTAGGATTCTATAGCATTGACAGGCACAACTCAGGCCCGTACTCTGAGCCATCGTACTCATGCATAAAAAAACGAATAATGAAGGATAAGCATTGCAAGTTAGAATGTTCTAAAGTTTGTGTGGAAGAGGTGGATTTTTTTTTGTTATCGATCAATAATGACAAACCTCCTGGCATTGACAACTTAGATGGAAAGCTACTGAGGATGGTAACTGACTATGACCACTCCTATCTGTCATATCTTTAACCTGAACCTGAAAGTGGTTTTCCTCAGGCCTGGAGGGAGGCCAAAGTCATTCCGCTACCCAAGAGTGGTAAATCGGCCTTTACCTATCAGCTTGCTGCCAGCTCTAAGTAAACTGTTGTTTGACCAACTACAATGCTTTCTCTGTAAACAAATTAACAACAGACTTTCAGCATGCTTATGTTATGGGATGCATTTTTCCCGTCGTTTTTGATGGTATGCCACCCTGGTAGACTTACATTATGATCAAATAGCCACAGTAGCCTACTTGGCCACTGTTAAAACTGTAACTTAATGTCACGTTCTGACCTTTATTTTCCCTTGTTTTGTCTTTGTTTAGTATGGTCAGGGCGTGAGTTGGGGTAGGCAGTCTATGTTATTTGTTTCTATGTTTAAGTTTGTTCATTTAGCCTGATATGGTTCTCAATCAGAGACAGGTGTTTTGCATTGTCTCTGATTGGGAGCCATATTTAGGTAGGCTGTTTTCACTGTTTGTTTGTGGGTGATTGTTCCTGTTCGTGCGTTAATGTGTTTATGTTCTCAAGTTCAAGACTGTAGCGTCGTTGGTTTCGTTCTGTTTATTGTTTTGTAGTTTGTCAAGTGTTCTTCTTCGTTTATATATTAAAGTATGTATTCAACCCACGCTGCGCTTTGGTCCGATCCTTGCTCCTCCTCAGACGAGGAGGATTACTACGGTCGTTACACTTAAAGCTACTTGGCCACTGTTAACTGTAACTTAAATCTACTTGGCCACTGTTAAAACTGTAACTTAAAGTTACTTGGCCACTGTTAAAACTGTAACTTAAAGCTACTTGGCCACTGTTAAAACTGTACACTACAGAGATAAAGAGAGAGAGATACTGATCCTCTAACAGAGTTAGACCATCCACTACAGAGAAAAGGAGAGAGAGAGAGATACTGATCCTCTAACAGAGTAGACCATCCACTACAGAGTAAAGGAGAGAGATACTGATCCTCTAGCAGAATAGACCACCACTACAGAGATAAAGGAGAGAGAGATACTGATCCTCTAACAGTAGACCATCCACTACAAGATAAAGGAGAGAGAGATACTGATCCTCTAACAGTAGACCATCCACTACAGAGAAAAAAGAGAGAGACTTGCAGATCTTAATACTGATCCTTTGCAGAACAGACAGACAGAGAGAGAGAGGAAACGTAATACTGATCCTCTGAAAGAACTGTATTGATGTTTGGAGCATACAGTATGAATAGGACCTTAGTGATGTTTGTAGTCAATACAGTATGAATCAGGACCTTAGTGAGTTTAGAGTCATACAGTATGAATCAGACCTTAGTGATGTTTAGAGTCATACAGTATGAATCATGACCTTAGTAATGTTTAGAGTCATACAGTATGAATCATGACCTTAGTAATGTTTAGAGTCATACAGTATGAATCAGGACCTTAGTGATGTTTGGAGTCATACAGTATGAATCAGGACCTTAGTGATGTTTGGAGTCATACAGTATGAATCAGGACCTTAGTATGTTTAGAGTCATACAGTATGATCAGGACTTGGTGATGTTAGAGTCATACAGTATGAATCAGGACCTTAGTGATGTTTAGAGTCATACAGTATGAATCAGGACCTTAGTGATGTTAGAGTCATACAGTATGAATCAGGACCTTAGTGATGTTTGGAGTCATACAGTATGAATCAGGACCTTGACATTTACAGTAGATGGACCTCCAGTAACACCATGAATGTTTAATGATCAGAATGGAACAAAGAACTAGATTGATTTGTAGATGGGTTTGTTAATCCATGGAAATATCTTCATGATAAATGACAATCTTGACTTTTCAGTTCTTACCATGGATCAGTATCAGTTGTAAAATCAATATCTGTGAGAGGAATCCATCAAGTAGTAGTAGTAGGAAGAAGTAGTAGAAGTAGTGGTAGTAGCAGCAGCAGCAGTAGGAGGAATTGGTCGTAGTAGTTAGTGGTAGTAAGTAGTAGTAGTAGTATACAGTGCCTTCAGAAAGTACTCAGGCTGAATTTTCTTACCCATCTACACACAGTGGTTGTGGTAGTAGTAGTAGTAGTATAGTGGTGGTAGTAGTAGTGTGGTGGTAGTAGTGGGAGTGGTGTAGTAGTAGTAGTAGTAGTAGGTGGGGGGTAGTAGTAGTGGTGGTGTAGTAGTGGTAGTAGTGGTAGTAGTAGTAGTAGTGGTGGTGGTGGTAGTAGTGGTAGTAGTAGTAGTAGTGGTGGTGGTGGTGGTGTGGTAGTCGTGGTGGTAGTGGTAGTAGGAATGGCCGTAGTAGTAGTAGTAGATGGTAGGTGGTAGCATAGTAGTAGTAGTAGTAGTGGTGGTGTAGTGGTAATAGTAGTAGTAGTGGTATACAGTGCCTTCAGAAAGTACTCAGGCTGAATATTTTCTTACCCATCTACACACAGTGGTTGTGGTAGCAGTAGTAGTAGCAGTAGTAGCAGTAGTAGTAGTGGTGGGGTGGTGGTGGGTGGTAGTCGTCGTGGTGGTAGTAGTGGTAGTAGTATACAGTGCCTTCAGAAAGTACTCAGGCTGAATATTTTTCTTACCCATCTACACACAGTGGTTGTGGTAGCAGTAGTAGTAGAGTAGTGGTGTAGTGTAGTGGTGGGTGGTAGTAGTGGTAGTGGTGTTGGTAGTAGTGGCAGAGTAGTAGTAGTGGTGGTAGTAGTCGTAGCAGTAGTAGTGGTAGTAGTGGTAGTAGTAGTAGTAGTGGTGGTAGTAGTAGTAGTAGTGGTGGTGGTAGTAGTGGTAGTTAGTAGTGTAGTGGTGGTAGTAGTAGTAGTAGTGGCAGTAGTAGTAGTGGTGGTGGTGGTAGTCGTGGTGGTGGTGTTGGTAGTAGTAGGTGTAGTAGTAATAGTAGTGTAGTGGTAGTAGTAGTAGTGGTAGTAATGGGTGTGGTAGTAGTAATAGTAGTGGTAGTTGTGGTAGTAGTAGTAGCAGTTGTGGTGGTAGTAGTGGTAGTAGTGGGTGTTGTAGTGGTAGTTGTAGTCGTGGTGGTAGTCGTGGTGGTAGTAGTTGTGGTGGTGGTAGTAGTTGTGTGGTGGTAGTAGTAGTGGTGGTGGTAGTAGTGGTGGTAGTAGTTGTGGTGGTGGTAGTATAGTGGTGGTAGTAGTAGTGGTGGTAGTAGTTGTGGTGGTGGTAGTTGTGGTGGTGGTAGTAGTAGTGGTGTAGTAGTAGTTGGTGGCAGTAGTTGTGGTGGTGGTGTAGTTGTGGTGGTGGTGGTAGTAGTGTGTGTGGTAGTAGTAGTGGTGGTAGTATGGGGGTGTGTAGTATGGTGGTATGGTGGTAGTAGTAGTGGTGGTGTAGTTGTGTGGTAGTGTGGTGGTAGTAGTAGTGGTGGTAGTAGTAGTGGTGGTGGTAGTTGTGGATGGTGGTAGTTGGGTTGTGGTAGTGTTGTGGTGGTGAGAGTAGTCGGTGGTAGTAGTTGTGGTGGTGGTAGTAGTTTTGTGGTGGTGGTGGTGTGGTAAGTTGTGGTGTAGGTAGTAGTTGGTGGTGGTGTAGTGGTGGTGTAGTTGTTGTGTAAGTAGTGGGGTGGTAGTTGTTGGTGGTGGGTATAAGTGGTGGTAGTAGTTTTGTGGTGAGTAGTTGTGGTGGGTAGGTGGTGTGGTAGTTTGTGGTGGGTGGTAGTAGTTTGGGTCGGTGGTAGTGGTGGTAGTAGTTGTGGTAGTATGTGGTGGTGGTAGTGGTGGTAGTAGTGTAGTGGTGGTTGGTGTTGTGCGTGGTGGTAGTAGGTAGAGCTGTGGAGTTGTAAGTGGTGGTGGTAGAGTGCATGGATGTGGTGGTGGCTGTGGAGTCTGGTGGTAGTAGTTGTGGTGGTGTAAGTAGGGTGGTGGTGGTAGTAGTTGTGCGTTTGGTGTGGTAATTGGGGTAGTTGTGGTGTGGTAAGTAAGTGTGGGTGGTAGTGGTGGTATAGTTGTGTGGTGGTGGTGGTGGTAGTTGTGGTGGTGGTAGTATTGGGTGGTAGTGGGTGGTGAGTGTGGTAGTATGGTGGGTGTGTGTGTAGTAGTAGTAGGGTGGGTGTGGTAGTTGTGGTGGTGTAGGTGATGGTAGTAGTTGTGGTGGTGGTAGTGGTGGTAGATAGGTGGTGGTGGAGGGTGGTAGTAGTGTGGTGGTGTAGTGATGGTAGTGTAGGTGGTGGTAGTGGTGGTGTAATTGTAGTGTGGAGTGGGTGCGTAGTTATGTGCGTGGTAGTGTAGTTGTGGTGGTAGTAGTAGTGTGGTGGAGTGTTCTGTGGTGGTAGTATTGTAGTGAGGGTGGTGGTAGTTGGTGGGTGTGGGAAGTAGTGTGTGTGGTAGGTATGTGTGTGTATAGTGTGTGGTGTGGGTAAGTGGTGTGTATGTTGTAGTAGGTGGTGGTGGTTAGTTGGTGGTGTGGTATAGTTTGGTGTGGTGTAGTTGGTAGTAGTTGTGTAGTAGGGTAGGGTAGTAGTGTAGGTGTGGTAGGGGTGGTGTGTGGTGTAGTAGTGTGGTGGTATAGTGGTTGTGGGGTATTGGGGTAGTGGTAGTAGTGTGGTGGTAGTGGGGTAGAGTTGTGGTGGGTGGTAGTAGTGTAGGGTAGTAGTTGTTGGGTAGTGGTAGTATGGGTTGGCATGTAGTGGGTAGAGTTAAGTCGGTAAGTTTTAATTTTACTCAAGTAATGACAACCACTGTAACTTTTGTCCACCACCTGCAGTAGCCATTAGTAGTAAAGGTAGTAGCAGATTAGTAGTAGTACCCCAGTAGTAGTAACCAGCAGTAGTAAGTAGTAGCATTAGTTGTAGTAGTAGTAGTAGCAGTAGTAGTAGCAAGTAGTACAGTATGTTTAGTAGTAGTAGTAGCAGCATTAGTAGTGAGTAGTAGCATTAGTAGCAGCAGTAGTAGCAGTAGTAGTAGTACCAGTAGTAGTACCAGCAGTAAATAGTAGTAGCATTTAGTTGTAGTAGTAGTTAGTAGCAGTAGTAGTAGCCAGTAGTAGTAGCAAGCATTAGTTGTAAGTAGTAGCAGCATAATAGCAGCATTAGTGAGTAGTATTACTTAGCAGATAAGTAGTAGTAGCATTAGTTGTAGTAGTAGTAGTAGTAGTAGCATTAGTAGCAGCACTTAGCAGTAGTAAGCAGTAGTAGTATCTACATAAGCAATAGTAGTAGCAGTGGTAGTAGTCAGTAGCAGTAAGTAGTAGGTTAGTAGCAGTCGTATGTAGTAGTAGTAGTTCAGTGGTAGTAAGTAGTAGTGTAGTACCAGTATAGTGGCACAGCAGTAGAGTAGTGTATGTAAAACACTGCCACATTTTTCAGTTCTTACCCTGATCCAGTGCGTACAGATCTCCTTTTCTGAAATGTGATTGGTCCCTCCATAGACGGCCACTCTTCCATGACAACAACAGCTGGGTTCAGGTGAGTCTGGTCTCTTCTGCTGGACCCTGGCAAATCAATACAGGGATTTTTTTTTTTCTCAGTTAAAAACCAAGAAGGAATCCACCTAGTAATAGTAGTAATAGTAGTAGTAGCAGTAAAAGTATTAAGTAGTAGTAGTAAAAATATTAGTAGTGTAGTAAAAGTATTAGTAGTAGTAGTAGTAGTAGTTATCCAAGGAGAGCAGAGGAAGCAGATTTCCCTTGATGAGGTTTCTTAGCAGAACATCAACAGAGATGTTGGGTGACATCAGACACCTTTCATTTGCTGGAAATCCAATGGAAAGTCTGCTTTATCCAAACCAAATCAGATGAACATAGCTTTACAGGCAGTGAGTTTCTTTGCATTGCCTATGTCTAGTTCTGTGTGGAAGTCATTTAAAAGTCTGAGAAGACTGTACAGGATCTTTGATCAAGTTCAGCTCCCGGAAAGGAAGCAAAATATGATTCCACATCTTGGTTTGCCTTCCCTTCAGCCCAGTCTAGGATGAACTTCTGCACAGAGACGTTTTTCCGATGCCAGCGATGCCCTTCGTCAGCACGTTCTGATGCTTCTCTCTTGGCCAGGTAAGGGTTTAAAGATGTCATTGCAGTGGATTGCTGTGTCATGTGAGGTTGTGTCCTGGATGCTGTCTCTAGCTGCCACCTCATGTTCATTGTTAACCCTTCACTCTCTCCTTCTGTGATGTAGAGCTCTGTGTAAATCCTGTTGAGGGGAGTTTGTTCCTGCTGTTTCGATCCTTCTATCACACATTCATACCCCTTTCAGACTGTCTTTGTGGTTTACTATGGCTCTCTGCAGGCTGTCATCCACTAAAGGGAAGAGTAAAAGGATGTGTATCAGAACATTCTTTACAGGATGAAAATGATCTTCACAACTACAGTAACTTATATATACTCATATTGTTAGTTAACTACTGTAATCATATTGAGGTATTGACTTAGCACGTGCAAGTGTGTTACTGTTCAGAGCCTCTTGCATCATGGTTCACTCAGGTGCTGTAGTACAGGACGTGTTCTGGACTCTTTCTACACTGAGGACAGTCATAGTCTCCTGAAGGAGCAGGTTTCTCCCAGTATCTGGTGATGCACTGTCTGCAGAACCTGTGTCCACAGGTGATAGAGACTGGATTCCTCAGACCTGCTGACACACTGCACACCTGGACTGATCCTCTGGCAGAGTAGACCATCCACTACAGAGATAAAGGAGAGAGATACTGATCCTCTAACAGATAGACATCCACTACAGAGATAAAGGAGAGAGAGATACTGATCCCTAACAGAGTAGACCATCCACTACAGAGATAAAGGAGAGAGAGAGATACTGATCCTCTAACAGAGTAGACCATCCACTACAGAGATAAAGGAGAGAGAGATACTGATCCTCTAACAGAGTAGACATCCACTACAGAGATAAAGGAGAGAGAGAGATACTGATCCTCTAACAGAGTAGACCATCCACTACAGAGATAAAGGAGAAAAGAGACGAGAGTATACTGATCCTTTGGAACAGAACTGAATCAAGATATTAGGATGTAAGTTAGTGTAATCAGTCTTGCTTATGAGTTCATACTCAGTATGAATCAGGACCTGTAGTTTACAGTATGATGATTATGTTTGAGTCAACAGTGTGCAATCAGGACCTTGACATTACAGTATAGATGGACCTCCAGTGAACACCATGAATGTTTTCAATGATCAGATGGAACAAAGAACTAGATTTGATTTGTAGATGGCGTTTGTTAATCCATGGAAATTATCTTCATGAAATGACAATCTGGACTTTTCAGTTCTTACCAGAGTCAGTATCAGTTGTAAATCAATATCTGTTAGAGGATCCATCAAGTAGTAGTAGTAGGAAGTAAGTAGTGGAAGGTCAGACTTGACATATTACTAGAGCCTCGCATAACAGATGAATGTTAATAGTGTGGAAAAACGTAGTGGATGTATAGTAGATGGTTTGTAAGTATGAAATATCTTCATGTAATGATCATCTTACATGATCAGATAGTGTAATTCTGGAAGAGAATCAGTCAGTGAGTACGTAGATAGTTAGTAGTAGTGCGTAGTAGAGCACTGCAGTAGTGATGAGTGGTATAGGGTATGGTAGGTAGTAGGTAGTAGTAGTAGTATACAGTGCCTTCAGAAAGTGACTCAGGCTGAATTTTTCTTAACCCATCTACACACATGGTTGTGGTAGAGTAGTAGTAGGGAGTAGTAGATAGGCGTAGTAGTAGTAGTAGTGGTCAGTGAGTGTAGTAAGATTGGGGTGTGTATGAGTATATTGGTGGGATGAGTAGTAGCTAGTTATATGGTGTGGAATAGTGTGGTAGTATGGTAGGTGGTATGAAGGTAGTATAGGAGTGTTGGTAGTAGTGGTGAGGGCGGTAGTAGTAAGTTAGTGGTGGGTAGGTGGTAGTAGTGGTTGTAGAGTAGAGTGCCTGGAATTGTCATAGTAGTATGGTGGTCGGTAGCTATAGTGGTAGTAGTGTGTAGTAGTAGTGTAGTTAAGTAGTAGTAGTAGGTATACATGCCTCAGAAATACTCCAGGCTGAATATTTTCTATACCCATCACACACAGTGTTGTGTAGCAGTAGTAGTGGTGTAGTAGTAGTAGTGGTGGCAAGTAGTGAGTAGTAGTGGTATAGTAGTAGTATAGTGGTGGTGGTAGTGGTAGTAGGGTGTGGTAGTTAGTATTAGTTAGTGGTGGTGGTAGTAGTAGGAATTGGTTCCGTAGTGGTAGTGTGGTGGTAGGTAGGGTAGTAGTCGTGATAGTAGTGGTGGTGGTATGTAGTAGGATTAGTAGTAGTTGGCAGTAGGAAGTAGTTGGTGGTGGTAGTGGTTAGTAGTAGTAGTGGTAGTAGTGGTAGTGTAGTGGTAGTAGTAGTAGTAGTAGTAGTACTAGTAGTAGTGGTGGTGGTAGCAGTTGTAGTGGTGGTGGTAGCAGGTTGTAAGTAGTAGTTGGTGTAACTGCAGTAGGTAGTAGTGTATGGTGGCAGTTAGTAGTAGTAGTTGGTGGTGTGGGTAGTGTGTGTGGTAGTTAGTAGTGGTGGTGTGCAGTAGGGTGGTATAGTGCGTGTGGCAGTAGTAGTAGTAGTGTGTGGCAGTAGTAGAGTAGTGGTGGTGGCAGTAGTCGTAGTAGTGTGTTAGGCAGTAGTAGTAGTAGTGGCTGGTGGCTAGTAGTAGTAGTAGTGGTGTGGCAGTAGTGTTAGTAGTGGTGTAGGCGATAGTAGTAGTGGTGGATAGTAGTTCAGTAGTAGGGTGGTGGTAGTAGTAGTGGTCGGTGTGGTAGTAGTAGTAGTGGGTGTAGTAGTAGTTAGTGGTGGTGGTGGTTAGTAGTAGTATGCGTGGGATAGGAGTAGGGTAGTTGGCTGGTGTAGTAGTAGTGGTGTGGGTGGTACAGTAGTAGTAGTAGTGGTGGTGTAGCAGTTGTAGTGGTGTGGGTAGCAGTTGTTAGTAGTAGGGTGGTGGCCAAGTAGTAGTAGTGTGTGGTGGTGGTAGTAGTAGTTAGTAGTAGTGGTGGTAGGTAGCAGTTGTAGTAGTGTGGTGGCGTTGGTAGCAGTGGTGGCTGTGTAGCCAGTTGTAGTAGTAGTAGTGTGTGGTAGCAGTTGTAGTAGTTAAGTGTGGTGTAAGCAGTTTTGTAGAATAGTTGGTGGTGGTAGTAGTGTGCTAGGTCGTAGGTGGGTGGCTCGGCTAGGTAGTAGTAGTAGTGGGGTGGTAGTAGTGGTGAGGCAGTAGTAAGTAGTGGTGGTTCAGTCGTGGTGGTGTTAGGCATAGTAGTAGTCGTGGTGGTGGTAGCTAGTAGTACGTAGTGGTGTTGGTGTTGCAGTAGTAGTAGTGGTGGTGGTGGTAGGGTCGGTAAGGTGGCGGGTGGTGTAGTAGTAGTAGTGTGGTGGTAGTAGTGGTGTGGTGGTAGTGGTGGTCGGTATGCCTAGTGGGTGGTGGTAGTAGTGGTGGTGGTGGTAGTAGTAGTGGTGTGGTTATGCTAGTGGTGTAGAGTAGTAGTTGGTGGTGTAGTAGTGTATGTGTGTTAGTTAGTAGTAGGGGTGGGGTAGAGTGGTGGTAGTAGTAGTAGTATGGTAGGTGGTAGTAGTGGTGTGGTAGTGCTAATGGTGGTGAGTAGTAGTAGTGGTGTGGTAGTAGTGCGTGGTAGTGCTCAAAGTGGTGGAGTAGTAAGTAGTGGTGGTTGTGGTGCTAGTGGTGGTGGTAGGGCTAATGGTGGTGGCTATAGTAGCTAGTGCTGTGGTAGTAGTGGTGGTGGTGGAGTGTGGGGTAGTGCTAGTGTAGGTAGTAGTAGTGTGTGGTGTAGTAGTGGTCGTGGTGGTGTGTAGTAGTTTAGTTGGTGGTGGTAGTGGTGGTGGTGGTAATGGTGGTAGTTAGTTGTGTGGTAGAACATGCGTGTGAGTAGTGATGGTGTTGGTGGTGAGTCGTGGTGGTGTTGTGGGTTAGTCATTGGTTAGTGTAGTGGTGGTAGTAGTGGTGTAGTCGTGGTGGTGGTGGTAATAGTGGTGTTGTGGTGTTTAGTAGTAATAGTGGTAGTTGTGGTGCGTGGTAGTAGCAGTAGTAGTAGTGTGGTTCGGTGTAGTACAGTTAGTAGTAGTAGTTTGGTGGTAGCTAGTTCGGTAGTTGTAGTGGATAGTGGTTGTTGGTGGTAGTCGTGGTGGTGGTGGTAGTCGTGCGTGGTGGTGGTAGTAGTGGTTTAAGTCATTTAATTTTACTCAAGTATGACAACACTGTACTTTTTCCACCACTGCAGTAGCATTAGTAGTAGTATAGTTAGTAGCAGTAGAGTAGTAGCATCGTTAGTAGTAGTATTAGTAAGCAGTAGTAGTCAGTAGCATTAGTTGTAGTTGTAAGTAAGTAGCATTAGTAGAGCATTAGGAGTTGTATTAGTAGCAGTAGTAGTAGTCAGCATTAGGTGTAGTATAGTAGTGCATTTAGTAGCAGCATTACATAGTAGCAGTAAAGTAATAGCAGTAGTAGTAGTAGCAGTGGTAGTAATAGTAGTGTGGGTGTACCAGTAGGTAGTGCAGCAAGTAGTAGTAGTAAGGTAGTATGTAAAACCACTGCCACATCGTTTCAGTTCTTACCCTGGATCAGTGGGTACAATCTCCTTTTCTGAATTTTGAGTGGGTTAGCTCCATAGGACCGGTACTCTTCAGGGACACCACACCTGGGTTCAGTGAGTCTGGTCTCTTTTTGCTGGACCCTGGCAAACGTTTACATGAAAGAAGAATTATTTTTTTGATCTCAGTTTTAAAAAAAAACCAAGAGGAATCCACCTAGTAGTGTAGTAGTAGTAGCAGCAGCAGTAGGAGTAAGTAGTAGTAGCAGTTAAAAGTATTAGTAGTAGTAGTAACGTGGTGGTAGTCGATAGCAGTGTAGCAGCACTTAGGAGTAGCAGTAATAGCAGTTAGCAGAGCAAGTTAGGACTAGCAAGGAGTAGTGGCAATAGTAGTAATCAGTAGTGGTAGTATTAGCAAATGGAGCCAAATGGGCGCAGCTAGCCTAGTTGGTTAGAGCGTTGGACTAGTAACCACAAGTTGCAGATGAATCCCTGAGCTGACAAGGTAAAAATCTGTTGTTCTGCCCCTGAACTAGGCAGTAAACCCACCTGTTCCTAGGCCGTCATTGGAAAAATAAGAATTTGTCTTAACTGACTTGCCTAGTTAAATAAAGGCTAAAGTAGTAATGTGTTAGTAGTGGTGGTGAGTTCATAGCGGTTAGCAGTAGTAATAGTATAGTGGGTAGGTAAAACACGTGCCACATTTTTTCCAGGTCTTACCCTGGATCAGTGTACATCTCCTTTTTCTGAATTTGAGTGGCTGCTTCCATAGACCGGTCTCTCTTCATGACACCACAGCTGGGTCCAGGTTGGATCTGGTCTCTTCTGCTGCGACCCGCAAACATTACAGTGATTTTTTACAGTGAGATATTAAGACATGCATAGAATCAGGACGCATATATATAAGGATGTGAGAAGTTAATGTTCTATGTAGAAAGAAGATGGCTATGAATTGTGCTGGAGTGGACGGGAGGAGTCACGTTAGGGTGATAGGGTGATACGAGAGGACATCTGTGGATAGGGAGGAGGGGGGAGGTCAGGAATCAGATCCCGGAAGGAGTAAAAGGGTTTAGTATCCTGTACCCTCTTCCTTGTGGAACCAGAAGTGTAAGGGTTGGAGAGAAAGGAGGTATGTCTAAAGTGGGGATGATAGTATACTTACGTATGGAGAAACATGTCTGTCTGAATACAGCTGTGGTCGACCCTTTGGAAGGAATTACATTTGGTTAAGCTTCTCTAGCGTTCCGTGAGATTATTTACTCTTGATTTTTTTTTTTTTTTATTTCACCTTTATTTAACCAGGTAGGCCTAGTTGAGAACAGTTCTCATTTGCAACTGCGACCTGGCCAAGATAAAGCATAGCAGTGGAACAGACAACAACACAGAGTACACATGGAGTAAACAATAAACAAGTCAATAACTATAGGAAAAATGAAAAAAAAGAAATCTATATACAATGGTGCAAAAGGCATAGAGGTAGGCAATAAAGCCATAACGAATAATTACAATTTTAGCAGATAACATGGAGTGATAATCATCAGATGAATCATGTGCAAGTAGAAAATATTGCGTGTGCAAAAGAGCAGAAACAGTAAATAATAAAACAGTATGGGGATGAGGTAGGTAAATTGGGTGGGCTATATGACCGATGGACTATGTTACAGCTGCCCAGCGATCGGTTAGCTGCTCAGATAGCACATGTTTAAAGTTGTTGAGGAGAATGAAGTCGCCGAACTTCAGAGATTTTTGCAATTCGTTCCAGTCGCAGCCCAGCAGAGAACTGTAAGGAAAGGCGGCCAAATAGGGCTTTTGGCTTTGAGGGATGATCAGTGAGATACACCTGCTGGAGCGCGTTTTGCTACGTGTGGGTGTTGCCATCGTGACCAGCCGAACTGAGATAAGCGGCACTATTAGAAAACCTAACAGAGGCAAGTCAGTTAGAAACAAATTCTTTTTAAAAACATTTAGAAACATTTCTTATTTACAATGACGGTCTTTACGCTGGCCAAACACGAGACGGACACTGGGCCAATTGTTGCGGCGCCCTATGAGACTCCAATCACACCGTTTGTGATACAGCCTGGTTATGTTTTTTTATTTAGTAGTTTTTTTTTCTTTTTGTCTTTTTTCTTATACGCCTAAGTTTATTATATTTATTTAGCTAGGGCAGTGTATTTGTTTGTTTTCCACGTCGGGACTTAGTTTATTATTTTTGAATTTGTATTTGTGTTTCTGGTATGTTATGGCTGAGGTGTATTAGTAACCCTGTGGGTATATAGCGTTGGAGACTGCTGTGGTAACAGGTAGTAATGTATCGATCATATAGTATCAAAGCAAATTAATTTTATAAAGCCCTTTTAGCATTCAGGGCAGATATTGAGACACAGATATTGAGGTAGCAAGTAGGAGAGTTTGAAAGGTTGAATTATGATAATTCTGAAATTTGAATGATGTTTGTATCATACAGGTATAGCGGTAAAGCATTTTTGTCTCAGTTACTCGAGCTCAGCGGGGAACTTTAATTATTAAATAGGATATTATGTGTGTATTTGAAATATATCATCTTTACCTCTTAGCTTTGTGTCATGTTCCCCTGAGAGCAGACTCCTTTTAGAGGCAGGGCCCCCCTCCCTCTCTCTCCCGCGAGAGAGACTCCGTTTAGAGGCAGGGCCCTCCTCCTCTATCGTCCCAGAGAGACTCCTTTTAGAGGCAGGGCCCCCTCCTCTCTCTTCCCCAGAGAAGACTCCTTTTAGAAGCCAGGGCCCCCCTCCTCTCTCTCCCCAGAGAGACTCATTTTTGGAGCACTGAGCCCTTAAACAGAATCCAACATGGTTAGGTTGTGGTAACACAGTTACAAGAATAGGCTGAAGTATCCAATTGTTCTCTATTAGTTCATAACATCTATTTAGAAATAAAACATTTACCAACAGTACTGGTATAATATTTGACTAAAACATCACGTATACAAATCACATTTTCTTTGAATTTATAGAGCATGCAGGTCGTCACAATGTAAAGTACCATGATCACAAGCGCTAGACTAGTTGAACGTCCCAACAACTGATCATCCTCACAGTAGCGTTTGAAAAAATGTAACTAGGCAAGTCAGTTAAGAACAAATTCTTATTTTACAATGACGGCCTGCCCCAGCAAACTCAGCGACGCTGGGCCAGATTGTGAACCGCCCTATTGGACTCCCAAATCACAGGCCAGATGTGATGCAGCCTGGAATCGAAACCAGAGACTGCAGTGACACCTTCTTGCACTGAGATGCAGTGCCTGTGTAGACCGCTTTCCCAACTCGGAGCCAACCTTCTACACCAGGGGAAGTCAACCCTGTTTCCTGGAGTGCCAACAGTACTGCAGGATGTTGTTCCTGAGGTGCCCACAGGTACAATGTGGAGGCCGGTAAAAATAGGCGTTGCTAGTGTCTGCAAAAACAATTTCAGCGGCGTGAGCCAAATGTTTCCGAAAAAAACCTATTACTGAAGGCACATCTAGAATCCGTGACACAGTCCTCTGTGGCCGAATGTTGTGTGTGATATCTGTTATAGCAGGGGACCGTCGGAACCTAACTTTCGCCAAAAACCGGCGCCTATAACGTGGGCTGTGGTTTAGTTAAGGATGAGAAACGTTGTCTTGGCGCTGCTACACGACAGCAACACTGGTCACCACACAGTCGAAGTTGTTGGCCCGATTGGAAGTCACCTATTACACGCACCCGTATATAGAGCTAACGACGACTTCACATTTATAATAGTATGTCTTGGGCACAAGCCGGGTCTTCCGATGAACGATACTTTTTGAGTGTAGCGATATTATTTGTCCCAATTCGATAAAAAATCAAGGGATCCGATTTTTGACAGCACAAAACCATTCACACCATGTCCGGATGGCGGGTCGCGCCTCCCCCCTTTACGAAATATTTGCATAATGTCACAAAATTTGAGACGAGTAGCAGTGACAGGGTTGCGGCAAGGGCTTGTGTGAGAGGAGAGAAGCTGGCGTGAGGAGTGGTTGGCTAGTGTGAATGTCGGATTGCCCACTGCACAACCCCGTAGAAGGGTCAATGTAATAGCTCCGGTGGCCATGTCAGTTAATTGTTCAGCAGTGTCGATGGCGTTGGGGGTAGAAGCTGTTAAGGAGCCTTTTGGTCCTAGACTTGCGCTCCGGTACCACTGGCCGTGCGGGTAGCCAGAAAAACAGTCGTATAACTTGGTCGACGGAGAGTCTCTGAACAATTTTAGGGCTTTCCTCTCGACACCGCCTATTATATAGTCCTGGATGTGCAGGGAGAGCTTGGCGCGCCATGGAATGCACTACCCTCTGTAGCGCCTCAGATTGCCGAGCAGTTGCCATTACCAGGCCGGGGATCAACCGGTCAGGATGCTCTCAATTGGTGCAGCTGCTAGAACCTTTGAGGAGCTGAGGACCGCATTGCCAAATCTGTTTCAGTCTCCTGAGGGAAAAAGGTTTTGTCGTGCCTCTTCACGGACTGTCTTGCGTGTGCTTGACCATGATAGCATCGTTCGTGGGACTCCAAGGAACATGAAACTCTCGAACCCGCCCCACTACAGCCCCGGGAGTGTGAATGGGGGCCTGTTCGGCCCACCTTTTCTTGTAGCCACGATTCAGCTCCTTCGGTCGGCTCACATAAGGGAGAGGTTGTGGTGTCATTGGCACCACATTGCTCAGTTCTCGTACCGTCGCTTCCGCGGCGTGTCTCAGCGTTGTCGTGATCAGGCCTTACCACTATTGTGTCGTTCAGCAAACTTAATGATGGGGTGGGAGTCGTGTTGGGCCACGCAGTCGTGCATGAACAGGGAATACAGGAGGGGACTAAGTGTACACACTCGCTGGGAGGGGCCCAGTTGTTGAGAGCAGCATGTGGCAGATGTTTGGTGTTGCCTACGCCGTTACACCGCGGGCGGGGGCCCGTAAAGAAAGTCCCAGGATCCAGTTGAAGATGAGGTTTAGTCCCAGGGTCCTTAGCTTCAAGTGATTGTGAGCTTTAGAGGGCACTATGGTGTTGAACACTGAGCTGTAGTCAGTGGAACAGCATTCTTCACAAGGTGTTACTTTTGTGTCCAGGT